>NC_142956.1:10263878-10326378 GCF_046866305.1 Octopus bimaculoides
ATACACCGTCTGCAAGTAGTTGGGTTCAGCATATTATCCTCCATTTTCTAATTGTTACACAAATTTTGGGTAAAACCTCCACTTTTACCCGCTCCCATTGATTGCACCTAGTATAGCACTAGTGTAGCAATAATTGGGTACCCTCCCAGCAGTATACTGGATAGATACTATCCCTTAGTGGGTTGAACCCCCAACCCCTAACTCTCTCACGTTATATATATATATATATATATATATATATATATATATGCATTTATTCTTTTATTCTTTTACTTGTTTCAATGATTAGACTGCAGCCATGCTGGAGCACCACTTTAAAGAGTTTTAGTTGAAGATATCGACCCTATGAGTATTCTTAGTAAGCCTAGTACTTATTATATCGGCTCTTTGGCCGAACTGCTAAGTTACAGGGATGTAAACACACCAACATCGGTTTTCAAGCGGTGGTGGGGCAAACACACACACACACACACACACGCACACCAAAATATATAGGACGAGCTTCCTTCAGTTTCCGTCTCGCAAATCCACTCACAAGGCTTTGGTCAGCCCGAAGACACTTGCCCAAGGTGACACGTAGTGGGAGTGAACCCGGAACCATGTGCTTGGGGAGCAAGTTTCTTACCACACTGCCTCGCCAGTACATGCGTATTGATATGTGTGTGTGTGTGTGTGTGTGTGTGTGTGTGTGTATACAAATCTAGACATATGAATACATCTGTCTATATTTACACAAATATCCACCCACAAACATCAATACATGCGGAACACTCACAAGCACTCACACACCAAACCACGCGCGAGCACGCACACATACACACACACACACACGCACACAAACACACACACACACACACACACGCAGACACACACGCACGCACGCACACACACATACACACACACACACACACACACACACACTTATACAAGGTACAAGGGGCATTTGAAGACACCTGATTAACTTCAAATCGATTTAAAGGTTTTCATTTAACCGAAGCTTCTTCGGTAAAAGAAAAAGTAAATATTTTTAGTCGAAAAGGTGTGTGATTAAAGGAAGATTTGACTATTGTTTCTAGCATAGCCCATGACCACCTTCCTCGTTTCTTTCTCACTAATGTTTTCTCTTCATTTATACTATAAAAAAAACATTTTTTGAACATTTATAATCTTTATCAACCTTAATCAAACCTTACCGGTCATGGAATATGCTAGAAACAACAGCCAAATATCCCATTAAATTTATCTGAAAATATGTATTTTTTTCTTATTGCAAAGGCTTCTCAAATGGTTTTTAAGTGCGTAGTTCCCCATTAAAAAATTTTAAAAATCATCGTGCGCAATGCCCACAAAATCGACCAAAATCGGTCCGGAAAGGGGAAGATGGCGGGGGCGTGGGCGGTATCATGTTTCGTAAATCTTTTTGCTTAAAAGATAGTTCAATGGCACCGTGAAAAAAATCTGAAAAATCCCCGTCAAAATGGAGACTTATGTGGTGCTTCCTAAGTCCGACGTCCGCCGGAATCCGTTTCGCTGGGCGCTGCTATTGGGCAGGAAAGAATGCGTCAGGGATGCGTTAGTCTGGGAAACCAACGCATGACTACAGGAGCAGAAGTCGACCGCCAACAACATATGTTGATAGACTAGTGATCGACTGAGGCCTATCAGATCCTGAGTTGAAGTCGGAAAAGGAGGACAAGGACTATTGGCGTTCATCTGGAAGGCGGTGTCTCGAACCCCCTTCATAGAAAATCTTGCTTCTCATGAGTTTTTCTCATTTACTCTTTTACTTGTTTCAGACATTTGACTGCGGCCATGATGGAGCACCGCCTTTAGTCGAACAAATCGACTCCAGGACTTATTCTTTGGAAGCCTAGTACTTATTCTATCGGTCTCTTTTGCTGAACCGCTAAGTTACGGGGATGTAAACACACCTGCATCGGTTGTCAAGCGATATTGTGGGGGGACAAACACAGACACACAAACATACACACACACACACACACACACACACACACACACACACACACACACACACACACATATATATATATATATACATATATACGACAGGCTTCTTTCAGTTTCCGTCTACCAAATCCACTCACAAGGCTTTGGTCGGCCCGAGGCTATAGTAGAAGACACTTGCCCAAGGTGCCACGCAGTGGGAATGAACTCGGAACCATGTGGTTGGTATGCAAGCTACTTACCACACAGCCACTCCTGAGTTGTATATAAAACGGTAGAAATAATATCAGGAACGAGCTTTCAGTTAACAGCGACTCTTTATTCTTCAGCTAAATAAAATTAAATAGTGAACCCGATTAAAACATCATGAAGAATGATTTCTGTAGAAAAATCATACATAGTTGGTTTTTTCAACTCAGTCGAACTTGGTGACATGTGCTTCAACAGGAACAGAAATAATGTGACATAGTTTCCTGAAAACAACTCTCCTCTCTCAATTAATATGAAAAGCTCATGCTATTTATTAACAAAAGGGGGCTCAGGCTAGCACTTTTAATTTGCTGCTTTTGGTTGTCTATTGCGCCACGCAATTGGATACGAGCTAAGTGTCCGCGAAAAACTAGATCGATCCAAATGCCTGACTCGACAAAGTATTTCAGCGTCACATGACTGATCGCATGACCAATCATTAGAGACTTACACGTGGAGCCCTTTTTAAATTATTTAAAGCTAAAACACGCAATTATGAAATAAGTCTTGCTACAAGAAGAACGTCTGTGCAGATCGAGGAAACTCGATATAAGAGAGAGAAAGAGAGAGAGAGAGAGTAATGAAAAAGGCAGGCATTCATTGATGCCATATGTGTGGAACACAGTGATTTAGAAATTGCCTACTTTCCAAATGTTGCAAGACTTTTTGTACACAAAATTCGGTTGAAATTGGCAGCCTCTGGCGAGAATGTTTCAACTGTATTGAAGAGGAAAACAAACAATTCTAAACGTTGCAATACTATAAAGGGCATCGCTGTTCATCGAACGGGTCCGAAATATTATCGATGATGATCCCGGAAAATCATTGAGGGCCATCGCTAAAGTAGTTCAGGTGTCAGGGTGGAACTATTAGATCTGTGGTGCATTAGGACATTCGATACAAGTCATGTGTGTTGCAGAGAGGCCAATTCATGTCTGCAAAGACACAAAGAAAAAACACGTTCTATCCGTTTCAAGCGGTTACTTAATAAGATGAAATATCCTCGTGAACATGTCATGCTTTGGTTCTTTTCGGATGAGAAAAACTTCGACCAAGACCAAAAGTCATACAGGAAAAATGACAGATAGCTACATTTAGACCCTTTTGATACCCCCAGAGTGATACACACTAAGTTTCCAGCAACTAGGATGGTTTTAGGAGTACTAAACAATGATGGTCATGTCATGCTGCCTCATCTTTCCACAGGGATTTCAATTCTGGAGTGTTGAGGAAAGTGTTCAATTAGCTCCTAAACCAGTCTAAACTAGTAGATTTGACAATCACGGGGGAAAACTTGTGAATTACTTTTCATCCACCATTTTAACGCACCAGCACACATCAGCTCGCAGCCTCCCACCTCATTGCTATCCGTCGCATGCACTTTTACAGATATGTCCCCCGTCTCCTGCTAGATCATCCTAACAGGGCTTTACTCTCATTCGACGCAGCAGCTGCGGGCGGGAAGAGGCTGGACTTGATTGGGGAAGATCTCCAGAGGCTCGACGTCACCTCGGAGGATGCAGAGGGGCTGACAGGGAACCGCCAGCGATGGAGAACAGTGGAGGACCTGGTCAGCTCTACGCATGATAACATCTCTGGGACCACTAACCTGGGATGACCGAAGCCCCATCAAGCAAGAGCATGAAACAGCAGCCGCAGCAACATTGGCTGAAGTTAGTGCTACCATCAAAATCTAAAAAACAAAAACAAAAACTCAGCTCAATTCCCGAGGCATTATATTCCAGTAGATATCATTAAGGAGAGTAGTTTACTCTGTACAAGAGCGCTTCATCATCACATCACTGAAATATGGAACCAAGAGAATGTACCTCAACACAATAATAATGTCCGTCCGTCGTTGTCGACGATTGCCAGAACATGACATGAGAGAAGAAGATGGGTCACGGTGCGTCTGGCTGTGGCCGATCAGGCCGACGCGTGCTCGGAAGGTTCAGCCACAGGTTGGGTATTGGTAGTCTGCTGAGAAAGAAAGCAAGGCATTGGCTCTGGACTTGCGCAGCTCACGTTTTCTTTGTGTTCTTGCGATCCTATTCTGTTCATAGGATGGTCCTGTACTTGCATTTCCCATGTGTCGGGGTTGATCTGAAAGCACTTCAGCGAGGCTTTGAGTGCATTTTCAGAGCGTTTTTCTGCCTACCTTGTGTGCACTTGCTTTCTGCCTATTCACCGAAAAGCAGTCTTTTGGGTAATCGTGTGTCCGGCATTAGAGCAAGGTGGCTTACCCATCTGATCTGCACTCTCCTCCACAGTGTGTAAATGCTTGGCAGATCAATTCGAGAGCGGACCTCAATGTAGTCAGCAGCTGAAAGAACAAAAAAACGCAAATATATTTATTAGTACAGAAGTACAGTATCTATGTAGGAAGATCCAGGCCAAAGTTATGTTTATATTGTCGAACCAATACATGAAAACATCACATCAAATCCGCAGAATGACTTATGGAAGGGTCAAGGTTCAGTGGATCTTCGTTGCAAGATAGCTTTAGAAGACATGTAGATCTTTTCAGGTAGGCCATCAGGTATCCCACATGTCTGGTAGATCATACATCGAAAGCGCTACAATTTCCCATCTCGGCAGCTGTTACAGCTCATAAATGAATAGGTCTGACAAGGTAATGTCCAGAAAATTGATGTCAACCAACCATGAAATATTCCTTTCTACTTTCTCAGTACGATAACTAACGACTCCCATCCAATTTAGACATCAAAAAGGCAGCACAATTTCCAGTAACTGCACTGGAGACGGAAAGATTATAAACGACTCCAAACTGGCCGTTGTAGTAGTCTTTGGATGTTAAAAGTGTGTGTCTTTTCTAAATACCCATCACCGTCTCTATACGCCTCTGCCAACCAACAGGGTAATCCGTGTTTCCGCTCTCCTGAGTGAGTATGAAATATAGGCCATGTAGAGCGGATATCTTAAGACCCTGGAGCTTTTAGCATCCAGTGGCTCCAGAAGATCCTTGAGCCTCTTGTTGTGAGAGGATTACACAGAAAATCCCTGGCCCAACCAGCACTGGCTGTATTAAATCCACACCATGCAGGCATCAAGTGAGATAACCATGACATACAGTGAGTATATCTGGCTTGAATCTTCCCCGTAAGGTCCTCTATGGACACTATGACCATCGTTTATTTGGGCCATATAAGGAAAGAGCCAAAGAGCATCTAAAAACCTCCTTGAAGAAGAGTAACATCAACCTTTCAAATGAGAAAAGACATCGTTATCTGCTACTTACTTTGGAGTTCTCATTCTTGGAGTGGGTTTGAAGATATGTGGGAGAAACACATTCAGCATTTCTCGGAGAACTGAGAAAAAGAGATAGGCACTCAGAGTACTAGCTGATCTCTCGATTCAGACATTATCATGTTCTGGCTGTCACTGGAGTTGTACATGAGGGTTTGGGGAGGTCCAGTCATCATAGGTTCGGCAATCAGAGATGATGGTCGTGGTTGGATTTTATGGACACATTTAAGCCAGTAAGAATGTCATCACATGTGTATGCGAGTGTACGTCAGTGTATGGCTGTCTGTGTATAATTTAGTGTGTATTATCAGTGTGTGTGTGTGTGTGTGTGTGTGTGTGTGTGTGTGCGCGTGTATGTGTGTATGTGTGTGTCTGTCTGTCTGGTGGCGTTTGTATAGGTATATGTGTCTAAGTGTGCGGATATGCATTTCAGTGCAGGAATGTGTAGTATCAGCATGAATATGTGTTAGAGTGTATACATAAACGTTAAGAGTGTTTTAACTCTTATTTCTAGCAACGTAGGTGCCTTGGCACCCTTAGTCAGGGATGTGACAATTGAATTTTTTCTTTACGGTATCGCATTGCGCTTAGCTGTTTATATTAGTCTTTCATATCTATCTATCTATCTATCTATCTATCTATCTATCTATCTATTTATTTATCTCTCTCTCTCTCTCTCTCTTTCTTTCTCTCTCTCTCTCTCTCTCTCTCTCTCTCTCTCTCTATATATATATATATATATATATATATATATATATATATATATATATATATATATATATATAATGCCTGCGTGTTTAAATACATCGATATGTACGTCTATGTGTTGAAGAGTTTACATAGAAAACATTTTATTTTGTTCTTATTTTAACCGTTTGCCTTTACAAATCCCGCCAGTCGCGTATTTATATACATAAATTCATTACATGGATAGATGCAAATATTATCACAAATCGAATACAGAAGTTTATGTTTAAACATTTTCCTTCTAACATTGTAGCAACATGAACTACGTTTACTTAACCATTACTTGCCTGTAGATTGCTTCATTACATGGGTACACGTGAAAATTAGCAAAAATTAGACCGATTGGTAAACACGTTGATATTCCGTAAGTGTGAATCTAGAAATTTGCTTTAACATTTTCGTTTTAACATTCTCTCCCGGTAAGTTCCATTTATTTAACTATCATTTTTGCATAAGATTACCGCATTACAATGGATGCGTGTAAAGATTAGCAAAAATTAAGTCTTTTTGGTGAATATTCTGTGCGAGTGAATGCCGAAATTTATGCTTAGCCGTGTAAATTTTTTGCATCATGTGTTACCAAACGAACTGAACTGAATGGATTTGCATAAATATACATAAATAAATAAATACTCTCGGCCAGATGACATAAAGCATCTGGTCGTCACAAGAGGAAGAGAGCAAAAATCAAAGACCACACAAATGGTGGTATGAGTTACTGGAGTTTTTTAAAGGCCAATTGGAAAATTGAGTTGCTCTCTAGAGAGCAGCACTCTATGCTCCCATTTCTACATAAATATCAATCCTCATACATAGAGATAATTACACACACGCGCACACACACACACACACACACACACACACACACACACACACACACACACACACACGATATATGTATGTATTCATGTATAATTAAATGCATACATACACACACAAACACACACACACACACACAAGCACACAAGCACACATACACATATATGAATATATGCATATATGTATGTATATATATATATTTGTAAGTAAATATCTGAATACACAAATATAATATGTATTTATATATGTATGCATTTGGTGTGTATTTTTATATGTATGTATGTACAGGATAACCACACACACACACACACGCACACACACACACACGTACACACACACACACGCACACACACACACATATATATATTATATATATGTGTGTGTGTGTATATATATATATATATATATATATATATTTATACATAAAAGCCAAGAGATTTTGCAAATTGTATACCGTTTCACTCAGTGACACTTACATATATATATATATTAATATATGCATGTATGTTAAATGCTCCTGTATGCATATACATATAAACAAATATATATATATATACATACGCACACACACACACACACACACACGTACACATACATATATATATATATATATATGACAACACAAATATCTACTTATCTCTCTATCTATCTACACACACATACTCTCGCGCGCGCCCGCATGCGTATGTTACAGTATATTATTTTAATTGACGCAGTATGGAAATGTTTTTGCGTTTTGCACTTGCAACATCAACGCCAAAGACATCAATAACAACACCAAAAAGCACAAAAACAACAATAACAAGAATAAGAATTGTATCAAATATACAGTACTTACACACACACACACACACACACACACACACACATATATATATATATATATATATATGTTAATTCTCTAAATGAAGTATTAACAGTAACTGCACGATAAAGTGTAGTATATTGCCACTTAAGTGTGGCTGACCCCTAGGGGTGGATGTTACTGTTGCTTTTAGCCCCAGGAGGACATCTCCTCCAGCTGGCTTATCGACACACGACTGTGTCCTGTTTGCCAAGGGAGTTATCCCTCTCACCACGGCCAGCAGCACGAACGTATCCGGATTTCAGGGTTATTTCCCTTCGTCGGCGTTCGACAGCCGATGACCTTGGTGAGAGAGACAAAAACCTGGCAAACCTTATATCTTCTTTTCCAGTGACATTCTTCACTGATATTGAAAAGGTGAAAACAAGCAATGTTAATTCTCTAAATGAAGTATTAACAGTAACTGCACGATAAAGTGTAGTATATTGCCACTTAAGTGTGGCTGACCCCTAGGGGTGGATGTTACTGTTGCTTTTAGCCCCAGGAGGACATCTCCTCCAGCTGGCTTATCGACACACGACTGTGTCCTGTTTGCCAAGGGAGTTAAAAGCAACAGTAACATCCACTTAAGTGGCAATATACTACACTTTATATATATATATATATATATATATATATATATATATATATATATATATATATATATACTCACTGTTACATAATACAGGCTACTCTGATCTTTGACTTGTTCCAGTCATTATCCTGCGCCTAAGCTGGGGCACAGCCTTGAAGAATTTTAGATTAACAAATCGTCTCAGTACTTACAATTCTTAAAGCCTGGTACTTAATCTGTCGGTCCGTCTACCAACTCCACTCAAAAGGCTTTGGTCGGCCCGAAGCTTAAGAAGACACTTATTCAAGGTGCCATACATTGGGTCTGAACGCGGAACCATGTGGTTGGGAAGCAAATTTCTTACCGCACAGCCACACTTGTGCTTATTCTTTTCTTTTATTCCTTTACTTGTTTCAGTCATTTGACTGCGCCCACGCTGGAGCACCGCCTTGAATCGTTTTAGTCAAACAAATCGACCCCAGGAAAATTTTTTAAAGCCTATCGGACACTTTTGCTGAACCGCTAAGGAACGTAAACACACCACACCGGTTTTCAAGCTGTGATGGGGACGAACACAAACACTAAGATACATACAAACACGCATGCGCGCGCGCACACACACATAAATACATGATGGGCTTCTTTCTGTTTCCGTCTATCAAATACACTCACAAGGCTTTGGGCGGCCTGAGGCTATAGTAGAAGTCACTTGCCCAAAGTGCCACGCAGTGGGACTGAACCCGCAACCATGTGGTTGGGAAGCAAACTTTTTAACATATAGTCACACCTGCGACTATATACGAGAGATTACCAAAAAGAAACTGGAATTTTGCAATGTTATTTTATTCACTTAGTTTTACTTGTTTACACTTTTATCACCTTCAAAATATTTTCCATTTGAAGCAATGCATTGGTCCATACGCGTCTTCCACTGTTTGAAGCAGCGCTGGAACTCTTGCGAAGTGTTGTATTTTAATGTCTCCGTGGTTTTTTTTTCTTTTCTTTTCTCCACCTCTTCTGCAAATTCCATAACACCAGCTTTCATCGCCAGTGATGACCTTCGGAAAAAGGTCCGGATCAACTTCCAACTGTTCTTTCAGTTCACAACACGCATTCCGTGATCTTCCGTGAGCAAGTGGAAGATCTCCGAATCTCATATATAGTCATGCGTGGGCTAAGATTACGCGCCCTCCATTATCAGTTAAAGTTTAGACAGTGTCACGTGACAACTTGCTGGGGCTGCTTCCTGGAGCCTAGCAGCGGGAAGTTTAGACAGCGTCATGTGACAACTTACTGGGGCTGCCTACTGGACCCTAGCAGCGGGAAATTTAGACAGTGTCACGTGACATCTTGCTGGGGCAGCCTGCTGGAGCCTAGCAGCAGGTATAAAAAGGGGAATTTGACATGACAATCAGTCGGACGCTGACACTCGTTGATGCTGCATCGAAGAGGCCAGGGAATAGAAGAAAGAAGACATGCACCCAACACCAGAGCTGAAGATACCTCCGAAGGGGGGGGGGTCCTCGCCACGTCAAAACGGTAGAGGAGTAAGGGCCGAAACCGGACGTGGTTCCTCCTGATGATGTTTTGAGCTAACTGGATCCTATAAAGGAGCTGTTGTGGTAGTAGACCACGAAACATGGTTGAAATTCCTCCATCATAAGCAAACTGTGCCGTGTTCTTCACAGAAGAAACAGGGCAACGCCTTGGGGATCGCTTTCGGGAATACATCAGAAGCATAATGCTACATATGCCAGGCCAACCTGTGGCCACCCACTTCAACACTGTAAATCATTCTATTGTAGATTTATCAGTGTGTGACATGGCCTTGCAACACGGACTTCACTTTTCTAGGAAACGAAAGGAGCAACGTCTCATATTTAATCTTGGCACTATGTCCCCGACAGGTATGAATGAACGTTTTTCCTTTCATCCTTTCACCTCCTCTTAATTATTATTTACCCTTTCTAATCCCCCTTCCACCCTCTTTCTGAAATATCCCCGTATTTACTTGCCTCTACTAAAAAATAGAATGATATTAACAGTACGTTAGACAACACAAATGAAGCGATGATCAGGCCACGCTCCGACCCCACAAGCCCCGATCTATCGCTGGCACCTTTTTTTTTCTGGCTATTCACACGGTTCCTTGCACGCACAACACTCGTGCAACATGCTTCCATCTCTTTTGGAACGTACACTCCGACAGACATCTCATCTCCAGCCACACTTTCCTTTTCAAATGACAAATAAAAAATGAACATAAATTGTGGCCAGAGATAAAGTTGCCTGTCTTAATTCCTTTTATCCTAATCTTCCATACTGCCTCTTTCGCTATTGCTACAACCGTGAGAAAACAATTCTCACCTTCGTTTGTTAAAACTCCCGGTGGGTCAATTTTTATAATTGACTCAGTCGACAGCTGTACTCTTCCTTCGCCGGACAACAGGTGTTCAGCATAAGCCCACATTTCAGATATCTCCGGACACTGAACAATAGCGTGAGGGACGGTTTCCCTGTCTCCCCCGCATCTTGGACAGGTCGGCGACTGACGCTTACCGTGTCTTGCAAGCTTATCCCAAACGGGCAAGGCACCTCTGTAGCATTGCCAGGTTAAGGACTTTTGGAAGTTGTCCAACGTTCTCAACCCGAATGTACGGTGAAACAGGCTGTTCAGTTGAATAAACCCGGGACCTAGAGTCGCCCCCAGGCCATCGTCGCATTCAGACTCTACCAACCCACTATATAAAATCCGTGTGGAACCCCCACCGCTGGCGTTGCCCGAGCGCCGGAAAAACAAGAGGGCCTTACGACACTCTTTATGCCATTCACTCGACCTCGGTCTACGAGAACACCAGGCTTCCTGCTAGCTGAAAGTGACTTAGCAGATCTCGTAAGCCTGGGTTACATTTTCTGTTCGTGTTCGAGCCAACACAATCTGTGTGTGCCTCATATATTGTGTTAAAGTCTCCTAACAATACTAGCGAATGCGACGTGGCCAGGAACTTGCCCAGGTCACGAAAATATTCACTTTGCGGGCCCATAATATTGGGTGCATAAATAGCAATCGGACTGGCCAAATACCTGGAAACAACCAACGATTGGATGCTAAAACTTGTTGAAAAATATGAAAGAACGAAAAACTTCACTCTATTCTGAAAGAGAGCAAAAAATTCGCTACTGATCACTTAGGTAACTACCAGCTTGATCAGGTTGAAGGAAATGCGCCAACTGCTGCTGCAAAGAAAATAAAATTAATTGCAAAGACAAAAGCACATGAAATATTAGCTAGCAGATGGGAACAGAAACCTCTGTATGGCAAGTATGTGGCTCGTAGCAAACAAGCTGATGTCGACCAGAAACGCACGCATCAGTGGTTACGAAGCTCAGGACTAAAAGCAGAGAGTGAAGGTTTCATATTAGCTATTCAAGACCAAAGCTTATTAACCCGGAACTACCAAGCCAATATGATAAAAATTGGAGCTGTCCCAAAATTCCGATTCTGTAACGATGCGATTGAAACTATAGACTGCCTAATCTCAGGGTTTAGAGTTTTAGCACCTGTAGAATATAAAGCAAGACATGACAGAGTCGGCCAGTATTTACACGGGACAATATGTCGGCATTATAAAATCAAAACTGCTGACAAATAGTATAAACACCATCCTGAAGCTGTGACTGAGAGAGAAAATGTAACGATTCTCTGGGACTTCCCCGTACATACCGACAAAACTATAAAAGCTAATAAAATGGATATTATTATAAAAGATCAGACAAAAAAGGTGTGTTTATTAATTGACATGAGTATTCCTTGCGATCACAATATAGCGGTGAAAGAATTTAACAAGATCAGTAAATATAAAGACTTGCTAATAGAAATTGAAAAAAATGTGGCATCTCAAGGCGACTACCGTACCAGTGATTGTAGGTTCTCTAGGAAAGATAAAAAAAAAGGTACTGTAACCTATTTGAAAATTATACCAAGCTTACCATCCCTACAGGAGTGCAAAAAATCGTGTTAACTGGAACGCCTCATGTACTGAGAAGAGCATAATCGCTGTGAAAACAACATCCATTCATGAATTTATTTATTTATTAATTTTTTTAAAATACATATTTTACCTGTGAATTTGCGTGTGTAAACTGGGAATGCATACAATGAGCTTCTCTGCCCTAGGTGTACGGAAAACACTCGGCGAGAAACGGAAGAAAATAATAATAATAATAATAATAATAATAATTATAATAATAATAATAATTATTATTATTATTATTATTATTATTATTATTATTATTATTATTATTTTGTATTATGAATTCCGAATTGATTTCCCAATTAAAGAATGAATTGTATCCCAGTTGAAGAACAAATTGAATTTAGAATAACAAATTTTATATAGCTTATTTTGCTTCTTTCTTCCAATATGTATGGAAAAAATTTAATTCGCGGGCAACGCCGGGTGCCTCTACTACTACACACACACATACACACACACACACACACACACACATACACACACACACACACACTCACACACACACACACACACACACACACACACACACACACACGCACACACAGAGTTTGAAATTACCAGGATAGGCTAGAGGGCATTTTGAGTTCCGAATCGTAACACTTTTTTTTTTCTTTCCCGTCCCTGTTGTTGCCGTGTTTTTAATTTTGCAAGTGAAAAACGCTGAAGAATTTGATACTATGTTAGTTATGAAGCATACGGTAACACACACACACACACTCACACACACAGAGCTGTGTGTGTATGTATGCATAATTTTCTATCTATATATATAAGATATACTCATACACTCACGCATATATGCACATATGCGTTTGTGTTCGTATTATAATTACTGAATGGCATTTGTTAAATGAACTGTGTAAACGTAGGCTTATATGTGCCATCATGCATACTATGTGTACATACGCATATATATATACATATATATATATATATATATATATATACATATATATGTGTGTGTGTGTGTGTGTGTGTGTGTGTATGTATATATATATATATATACATATATATATATATATATATAATATATATATATATATATATACATATACATGTATATATATATATATATATATATATATATATACATTACATATATATATATATATATATATATATATATATATATATACATTACATATATATATATATATATATATATATATATATATATATATATATATATACATTACATATATATATATATATATATATATATATATATATATATATATATATATATATATATATATATGTATGTATGTATGTATGTATATACATATAAATACCGAAGCAATATAAATACATACATACACTTTTATTATACTATGGAAGACTGTAGGGAATAAAATATATGACTTAAACGTTTTGTTACATATTTAGGAGTTGGTTATTGATTTACTTATTGAATATATTTACAGATACTATTGTACACAGAGTAAATGTGTTTGAAAGTTGTAGTTTTTGGGTATGTTTGTTCCCAAACAACACTTATTTTATTGCTGTTGACACCGCCGGATTGAATGGTACTGCCCGGGTATCGAAACTATAATGATATCCGTGGGGCAGCTGATGATGGAGGTATGTTGGATTGTTGGTATGGCTGCTTTTGTATATGTGGAATAGTGTTATAAAACATCCTTCACTATTTTATTTTCTCTCCTTGTTTCTTTCTGTGTTTCTTTCTGTGGAGGAGCATAGGCTCGAAACATTAAAGACTTTTTCCCTTCCCGAGCATTATACTAATACATCTGTTTGGTGTCTACATCACCTGTCTTCGTTTTTTTTTTTTTTTTTTGTGAATTCTCCCCATATATATATATATATATATATATATATGCCGAAGCAATTATGCAGATGAGCAAATTGGATAAATTAAATGTAATAGTTTTGGTATGAAATACAAAAGCAATATATGTATATAGGCGCAGGAGTGGCTGTGAGGTAAGTAGCTTGCTTACGAACCACATAGTTCCGGATTCAGTCCCACTGCGTGGCACCTTGGGCAAGTGTCTTTTCTTCTCCTACAGCCTCGGGCTGACCAAAGCCTTGTGAGTGGATTTGGTTGACGGAAACGGAAAGAAGCTCGTCGTATATATATATATATACTCTTTTACTCATTTATTTGTTTCAGTCATTTGACTGTGACCATACTGGAGCACCGCTTTAGTCGAGCAAATCGATCCCAAAACTAAAAAGGACTAAAAAGCGGTGCCCCAGCATGGCCGCAGTCAAATGACTGAAACGAGTAAAAGAATGAAAGAATGTATAGCTGCAAAACGAGAGAAAGCAAAAAGAGACTTTCAGTCGATGAATATCTAAATATAAATATATAGATATTTATATATTAATAGATCAAACTTACACAGAGTACAAACTACAGAGAAAATTAAAGGTATGGAAGAAAGGTGTTATAAGTCCAACAGCTGTTTCTAGGGGCTCATAGATCCATCATGATATGCGGCCGTAACGGAAGCAATGAACTTTGGATAAGACGAGCTTCCGTCATCAGGGTAGAAAAGATCTTACATTTCAGATCTTAATGCAGAGAAGTTCAAAGATGGAATAATTAAATGTAGAGAGCTAGCCTTATCAGACTGGAGAAGTATAGGAGGGTCGATGGGGTTATGAGAGTGTTAAGACTGGGAATGGTGAGAGGAAATAAGAGAGCTATTTCAGGAAGAGGGAGGGGTTAATAATGCAGGTATTAAGGGAGATGGTAGTAGAGGTAGAGAGTTGGGAGATGAATGGGAGGGGTAGGATAGATAGTAATCGAAGGGTAGTCAGTTGTTGTTGGGCTTGTATGTAGGAGTACAAACTATTTTCTCTCCTTGTTTCTTTCTGTGTTTCTTTCTGTGGAGGAGCATAGGCTCGAAACATTAAAGACTTTTTCCCTTCCCGAGCATTATACTAATACATCTGTTTGGTGTCTAGAATTATTGACAGTTGAGATAGTGAGAAAAAAGGAATGGCAATTATTTGAAGGAGGAAAAGTGTCTAATTCAGTAGCAGAAGTATGTAGAAAGGTATGAGAGAAGATAGAGGGAGACTGACAGAATGAGTGAGTCAGTGGTCAAGATAGCAGTGTTTAGTACAATAATGAAAATAGGTTGGTAATGGAGGGAGAGTAGTGAGGTATATGCAGAGGTGTATGAAATTGAATAGAGCGAGGTGAATGGAGAGCGGGGAGAGGTTGATAGGTAGTTTTAAGGGCTTTTGGTTGAAGAGGAGAAACGGGAGGATGGGGAAGGAATACCACTTGTAAGCATGGGGAAGCTGTGAGTGAGGTGGCATGTGATGGGTAAGAGGAATTTGCAAAAGTAATCATTTGTCGAAAGGGGCATATTTTTAATCGCATCTGCCCTCCACGGATCTGGTTGACGACCATTTTTATCCATGATTTGTCCTAAATATTTAATTTGTGGCAAGAAAAATTCAAAGTGAAGCCGTAAATCCTTATTTTTCGAATATATATTTCACGTGCTCAACATGCTGATCTCAGGGATTCATTTTTAATTAATATATCGTCCAGGTAGGCCATCGCGAAGTCACACTCTGCAAGCATCGTATCCATCAACTTTTATGCCAAACAGAAACCGGTTAAACTTGTACAAACTTTTATGTGTATTGATTGTTAGTAGCTTTGAACATTCGTTTTCCACTTGTACTTGTAAGTAGGCATCAGACAGATCTAATTTTGAGAACAATTTAGCACTGTTTAGTTTTGAGATTTCTTCTGGGTTAGGTAATGGGGAGTTATACTGTTTTAAACAGTCGCTTAGTCTCGTCGAGAACTCTGCGCAAACACGTATTTTATCGTTCTTCTTTTTAACGTATACAATTGGACTCGCCTAATCTGAATAATCGAGCTTTTCAATCAGTCCCATTTTCCCCAGTCTGTCTAATTCCTTATTCACTTGATCCAATTGCTGCAAACGATATATTACGTTTGGGTTTGAAAACTGGTAACGCATTTTCCTTCACCTGAAATTTGGCTTTCAATTTATTGCACCGACCCAACTCGTCTGGGAAAACATCAGGGAACAATTTTTACACTTCTTTTTTAAAATTTTCTGACTTTGCATTTGAACTGACGCACGACCCCATTACATTTTTACAAAAATTACTTATGGTTAAATCCCATAAGTCGAATAGTTCCATCCAGTCAGTTCCAAAACGGTTGCTTGTATTTTTTAATGCATAAGTTTTCGCTTTTATAGTCTTACTGTGAAATAGAACGTTACAAATAATTTCGCCTTTAAAAGTCATTTTAATCCCCGAGACACCAGGGGCAATTTTCGATGTTTTCTGAAGTGTAGATTTCCCGATTTTTTTTCCATGTTTTCATTAATTAACATAAAGTCACCGCCACTATCTAACTGTAATTTTACATTTGTATTTTTAATTTTTACATACACAAATTTCTTTTGAGGCTTGTTTGCATTTATTGTCGCCGATAGACTGTCTACATGATTTTTTTCTGTTGAACCGTTTTCTAGGTTTTGCTTTACAGTGTAATTTTTTTATGACCTATCTTACCTCACTTGAAGCATTTTCGATTTTTATAAGGACAGTCGAATCTGTAGTGTAATTCTCCACATCCAAAGCATAGGTTAATTTTCTGCTTTTCATTTCTTACTTTCGGTCGTCCCGACTTTATATGGAAGCAGTTTCTTACTTCAATTTGTTCCCTATCGTGCCTTAGGTTTATTATTCTCTGGCATTCCTCAGATATTTCTTGTAGTGTGAGCTTCTAATTCTGCTCTAATTTAGTCAGAATTGGGTTACGAATTTCTGCGTCTTTCTTTGCCGTTAAACCTTGCACGAAAATTAAACTTTTAAGCATGCCTGGTGTTAATTCATTAATTTTAAATTTCTTGCACTCCCTATTAACGATTCCAGCGTATGTAATAAAATCTTCGCCCTCTTTGTTTTGTAATACTCGTGCATTGCCAGAGTGTATTAAATAAAGAGCTTTTTATGTTGAAAATCTTTGAAAGGGTATCAAGTTTCTTTAAAACAGACTTCCCCTGGTCTCTTGCAGTATTTTTCGTGCTCAGCTGGGGCCAATTTTCTTAACAAAAGTCGGTTTTTTATCGTGCCAGTCCGAAGACTCTTCTTTTAAAATCTTCCCATACCTTCTGTAGTACGCAAGAAAGGTAATACCAACCTCTGAGTTATATGTAAATTCACCGATGGAGTTTGCGACCGTATCAGGGTTGAACGAAGTCGATGTAGTTTTCTGTTTTGTTGAGTAGTAGCTGTGTTAGCTGTTGTTGCTGTTTCTGTAATTCAGTTACTGAAGCTAGTAATTCTTCCATGTTCCAAACTGGGTTTGAATATTCTCGTCGTAAATTGTTGTCTTCAAGGGTTTTGAATATCTCGTTGCCAATAATGTTATGATGACGTTGGGGGTGTGCACAAGGGTGTCAGAATAGTATTACCCAAATAAATATTTGGATATGGTTATTTAGAATAACCTTTTACAGAATGAATATGTTCACGCAGAACGTACTCTGTACTATGCCGGACGTAGGAACGATATTAAACTAATACAGTAATCCAATACGAACGATTAACGCTGTCAACTGCCGACAGTTCACAATTTCTTTATTTTATTGAAAGGCGTCAGTCCACTTTTTGTCACGTGGGGGTTTTCATGATCTTTCCACAATATATGCATACATACGTCGAACTATTGAGAAACCTGAAGTTACTCTATCCAGATTACAAGTTCAGATTTATACCTGTAATTATTGGGACCCTGGGATATGTAACACACTGCCTTAATACCAATCTTGAGAAATTAGGTTTCTCAAAACCAGAAAGTAGAAAGCTGATTCCAAGCCATCACTGGAACTGTAGAAATCTGTAAAACCTTCCAGAAGTTTATCATTTAAGTATATATGAGTGTGTCTAGATATGCAACTATTTGCATGAGAGTATATAAAGCAAGACATACAAATCTGCACACATACATACATACATACATACATACATACATACATACATACATACATACATACGTACGTACGTACCCATTTGATGTTGAAATTCCAGTGGAGGAGCCTTGAGCCTATGTTAGAAACATGCTCTTTCTATATTGCCAAGAAATCTTGAAATAAAACTTAATAATGACACATATACGTATATGTATATATTATCAGTCGCTCATAACACCTAGTGACGTTTACAATACGAGAGCATTCGTAATGCATATATCATATTTTACTTGTTTCAGTCATTACACTGCGGTCATGTTGGAACACTGCATTTAAAACTTTGGTCAAATGAATTGATCCCAGTACTTATTTTTAAAGCGTGGTACTTATTCTATCGGTCTCCTTGCCGAACCGCTAATTTACGGAGACGTAGACATAGCAACACCCGTTGTCAAGCGTTGGTGAGACGGTACAAACAGACACAGACGCGCACACATACACACACACACATGTATATACATTAAAAATGAAGTTCAATATTGAAGTTCAATATAGCTGGCTTGTTTGCAATGTTACACAGCCAAACTGGCGCATAATAAAGTAAAGTGTCCCTGAAAGGGAAGAAACTCTAACCATTCCATTAGACACGTTATGATGGGCAACATATTTTTAAGTGAAAATGACTAAAAATATAGTAGATATTTCGTAAAAGACCTGTTCGTAACCTAGCTCGCCTTGTGACCACGTAACAGCTATTTGCGATCACGGACCCGAAACAGTTGTTACGTGGTAGCAGGACGTGCAAGAAATAGCAGCCAAATATCTTTCTTTTTCTGAGAAAAGGAGCCGTTTACGCATGATTTCGATGTCAAATTCTTTGAAAGCATGCGAAATAACACGGAAAAGAAAAAAAAGAACCCACGAAACAAAACCCTGTTGCTGGGCAACTCAGACTCCCCCGGTGGCCCAATGGGGCATAAATGTAGCCAATAGTGAGGGATTATCAATCCGGTCAAAATACTTCATAAGCTCTCTGTTGGCACAGAGATAAATGTTTCCTCTTTAAGAGTAAGTGTATTTGAAAAGGTTAAACGAAAGCGCTCACACACTAGAAAAAAACTTATTCCCAAAAATAGGTTAGTAACATCCTCATAAGAGATTTCATAATATTTTTTTTTAAAATCACCTTGACACTTGAAAAACTGCATTAAGTAATTCTCATAGAGAGACAGATAAATGCACGACAGACTTCTTTCAGTTTCCATCTATCAAATCTACTCCCAATTCTTTGGTCGGCCCGCGAGTATAATAGAAAACAGTTACCCAAGGTGCCATGCACTGGAACTAAATCTGGAACCATGTGGTTGGAAAGCAAGCTTCTTACCACACAGCCACACCTGCGCCTATATATCCTTCAAAGAGGTGTGTTAAACATCCAATTTACTTATAATCATTTATGTTGTATAATATTATGTTATGGTATATATTATATTCATAGTATCTAAGAATATAGCAAAAGAAAATAAAAAAAGAATAACAATAAAGAGGAAGGATTATGATCATCATCATTCAACATCCGATGTCCATGCTGGCACGAGTTGGACAGTTTGACCAGGGCTGGTATGCTGAGGGGCTGCACTAGATTCCAGTCCAATTTGACATGGTTTCTATGGTTGGATGCCCTTCCTAATGCCAACCACTCCAATGGGTGCTTTTACATGCCACCGTTGCATGACACAAGTACCTGTTACAACAACAATTTCACTTGGCTTGATAGGTCTTCTTCTCAAGCACAGCATATTGCCAAAGGCCTCTATCATATATATATATATATATATATATATATATATATATATATATATATATATATATTTTACTGGGGAAGGCTGGTTTAGGGGATTACCCTAGGTTTTCCATCCATAAAGGGTTTAACTTTATGGCATAATCATCAGACCCCATAACCTGTTGGCCTAAGATGTCTTCAAAGTATGGAGGGGGAAAGGCCTCATTATGAATGTAAACAAGGGAATTATCTCCCTTTGCCATTGGCTGTTGACTATTGACTTCCAGCTGTGCCACCATCTTGTGGTCTCCAAAATACTACGAAGGTAAACAAAGAGGGGATTATCTCCCTTCACTACTAGCTGTGCCACCATCTTGTGGATACCAAAACGCTAGCAGGAATTTCCTAAAAAGCAAATATGGTTTGAAAACCTCTGTTCTGGAGTTAAGGATGCTCTCTGACTCGAGCAAGTCTTTTAGAATTCTTGCAAGTTCAGCTCTGCGTAACTTGCAGCACTTTGTTCTGTTGATGTAGGGGCCTAGGTTTTTGAGGATTTTCCATGAGATCGAGAGTGGGATTCTGTTGTCTCTTAGTTGCCAAACGTGACTGGCCAGTGATGTTTTGTATCTCCTTTCTGGGACCCTGAAGAAGGATTTATGGTTGGAAATGCATTGCCCTGAGAGAATTCCCAGTACATCTAATGTATTTCCATGGATGCATGTTGTCAGTGCTGCACCTGTTACTGTTATTGCTCTTGCTGTTGCTGCCATTGTTGACGGTGCTGATGTTGTTGATCCTAGAGGTGGGGCTGCTGGTGTTGGTGTTGGCTATGGTGGGATGGTGGGGGTGGGGGTGGCATTAGTAATGCTATCATCACTGTCGGTTATGGAGAAAGCACTGTTGTTGTTAATATTGTAGTTATTGTTGTTGTTATTAGTGTTATTATTGTGCTCTTCACTGATGGTGGGGGAGCTGCCACTGCTGCTAGAAGTGTCATTAGCAGTGTTTATGCTGGTGCTTCTGCTAGGGCTGCTGCCGCTGCCATTGCTGTTCTTGCTGCTATAGCTGGTGATGGTACTGGACCTGTTTCTGCTGATAATATAGGGGCTGTCAGGTCTGCTACAGTAGACATCAGGGAAGCTACTGGTAAGGCTAGTGTTGATTGCAATGTTGCTGTTGTTGTGTTGTCAGTGTTGTCAGTGGTGCTGTTATTGTTGACGTTGCTAATGCTGTCCACTGCAGTGATGACGGTGGTGTTGTTGGCTCTGTTCTTGTGTGCCTACAACTGCTATTGCTTCTGCCGGTGGTATTGGCAATGTTCGCTTGTACTTTGGCTTGATAGACGACTCCTTTGGTTTCGCAGTGGCCTCCTACCAGGGAACTGTTGTGGTTCCTGCATAAACAACCTGCCTCTTCCTGTGGCTTAGAGGTGCTAACTAGGATGCTCTTCGTATTGGGGGCATGCCTGTTGAAAATTGGCCCATACCTATGGGAGCTTGTGAAGTGTTTGTCTATTAATTTAAGGAATAGTCTAACTATGGGTGTTATTGTGCTAAGGGAGAAGAGGGGGAAAACCAAATTGTATTTCTGTGGCACTTCCTTCTGCAGCTGTTGGGTTCCAGCATACCAGAGATGCAGTCTCTAAACCCACTGGCAGTTAGGGCCTCATTATAGTACAGGGCCGTTGCGTCAAAGGCCTCTTGGTTAGACGAAAGGCTTGAAATCCTCTAACACCCTGCATCAGGTTCTTGAACATGATGGCTGAGTGATGGGAGGCTGTGTTGATGTATGTTAGACTCTTGTCTGATTTGTGGTAGGGCCTCAGGCAAGTGTAACATCTAAGAAGTCCACTGTTGTGAGGTTGGTCTCTATGGTAATTTTCAATCTCATGTAGGCAAGCATAGTGATTAAGTCTTTCCTAAGCCTGTCTAGTGTATAGCTGCTTGCTCCCCTAGAGCTAAAGAGGAGATTTCTAACTTGATTGCAGTTTAGAGAGGTGATAAGCAGATATTTCCCAAAGAATTCACACTATGGTAAAATTATTAATACACACACCATTAGATTTGGTTTTTCAAACACTATGAACTTAGCCCAAATAATTGCAGCTCATAATTCTAAAATACTTAAATCAAAAGGAATTGAGGAGGATAGCGATATGAACCCTGATATAAATGATAATAATAATAACAATAATAGTAATAATAATCGGAATATGATTACAGTAACAGAGGTCAACCCCAGAAGATTGAAGTTAGAAATGTAGTTTATCAATGTAAGGTAAGGACTCAGACAGATGTTAGCCGATACCTGGGGTGTACTTCGGGACAAATCTGTAAAAGATTATCTAATCATTATAGTACCTTTAGAGATGAAGTAAAATAGCAAGTACTAGTCTTAGTAATTTCATTTGGGAACTGAAAGAACAAAAAAAGCAATATTCGTTAGAATGGTCAATCATTGGGAGGTCCTTCCCGTATGACAAAGGTAGGAGATATTGTTCGTTATGTAATTTAGAACTATATTTTATATTATTCTCTAAGAGCAAGTTGATAAATAAACTAACAAATAATGCTCTAAGATGTACGCATTATCCAAGACACACGTTTCTCTGGTTTAAATGAGTTATAAATTGCAGTATGACCTGTTATTATAGTATATCATAGTATAATATTAGGTCTTAAGGCAGGCCATATCAATGTATAATTTACCAATAGCAGTTGTGTTTTTTTGCTAAAGCTTTTAGAGATAATATAATATAGATTTCCATTGTAATATGTGATTGTTTATAATTTATTAATAATATTATGAGGGGTTTTCTGCCTTTAACGGACCTTTATTTAAGGAGGAATTTATTTAACGAGTTATTTAAGGAGAAATTTGAATATGAACTGGACTTAGAGACAATGCTTTTGGTGTTTACTTTTTGTTCTTTACCTTTTTCCCTGAAGATGTGTAAGGTAAATTATATGTTTGACAGTTAAATATAGCCTTATACAGAAATTTTGACATAGGAATAAATTTCAATAATGATGGATATCAGCATCAAAACTCTCTTTTAAATTAAAATTTTATATATATATATATATATATATATATATATATATATATATATAAATATATATATATATATATATATATATATATATATATATATAAATATATATATATATATATATATATATATATATATATATAAATATATATATATATATATATATATATATATATAAATATATATATAAATATATATATATATATATATATATATATATATATATATATATATATATATATATATATATATAAATATATATATATATATATATATATATATATATATATATATATATATAAATATATATATATATATATATATATATATAAATATATATATATATATATATATATATATATATATATATATATATATTATATATATATATATATATATATGCATGTCCATGTGTATTTACATTACATGGAAAAATGTGAGCAAGAGAAATAATATTCTTATGATTATAAACCTGGAAAATTACAGGACAAGTTATTACACTTGGAAAAGTTCTGGACAAGTTATTACATCTGGTAAAGTACAGAACAAGAAAATTTTTACTTAAAATATTGCAGCAGAGGATAAAATATTTATATTTAGAAAGTATTACCTTTTATTAAGACTAAAAATTTTATTACAAGTTATTACTTTTATTTGTTATTATTTGTTACTTCTATTAAAAATGAAAAATAACTAAATTAAAATATTTTTTGCACTTTAAAAGAATTCATTTTTTTAATTATTAATTGATAATTAGAAATTTGAAAATAGGTTATAAAAATAGTAGTACATAATTAGTTAGCACAAAAAATAAAATTAGCTATATATTAGAGTAAAATCTACTTATAACAACAAATTTGCAGTAAAATTTCCTTGAGCTATTGCCTAAGTTATTGCCAAATCTTCACATTTTTAGTCTTGACCCAATGTCTATTTTTTACATAATGAATTTTCCTTCCATATATATACTATTCTACTTTGCATAAAACTTTAGCTATATTGGTATTTCCGTGTGTCAATATTTTACCAAAATGAATGTACCTTTTTTTAATTATAATGTTATTTTGTAAATTAAAATCAAATAAGTTTTGATATTCAAATTTTAGCCTTAGCTGCAATATTTCAAGTAAAAATTTTCTTGTTCTGTACTTTACCAGATGTAATATTATTTCTCTTGCTTGAATTTTTCCATGTAATTCATGTTTTTTCCAGGTTATGCTATTATGCTAATTAATAATGTGTCAATTAATGATTTAAGATTTTACCTTATGCTTTCTTCTATAATTTAAGCTAAGATAAATATATTTTGCTTTTAAAATAAAAATGTTATTCAGATCTAAACTTGATTGGAGGTGTTACTTACAGGGACCAGTCCTCTTCAAAAATATTAAGGTTTTCAATTTGGTTAAGAACTGAATTAGCGACAAAACTCAGAAAGATGCTGATTGCAGCCTTAAGAATATTATTCAACTTCTAACATAATTGAATGATTCGTTGAGAAATCTTAAGAACTGAGAAATTCCTGTCAATGTAAACTACTATGATTCTGTTTCTCGTCTCATATAACGGGACTGTGTTTACATGATATAATTGCATTAATTAATACAAATGACGTAATTAAACTAATTGCAAATGAGCAGTGTCGTTGATAATTTTTTATTCACCTCAATGATGTTGGTGACATATATTAAAAGTCCCCATATAGAATTATTCTTTTATTCTTGTACTTGTTTCAGTCATTTGACTGTGGCCATGTTGGAACACAATCTTTAGTTGAGCAAATCGACCCAAGGACTTATTCTTTGTAAGCCTAGTACTTATTCTATCGGCCTCTTTTGCTGAACAGCTAAGTTATGGGGACATAAACGCACCAGCAATGTTGGAGGGGAAAAACACAGACACACAAACATACATACACACACACACATACATACATACATACATATATATATATATATATATATATATATATATATACAATGGGCTTCTTTTCAGTTTCCACCTACCAAATCCACGCATAAGGCTTTGGTCGGCCTGAGGCTATTGTAGAAGACACTTGCCCAAGGTGTCACACAGTAGGACCGAACCCAGAACCTAGTGGCTGGTAAGTAAGCTACTTACCACACATCCACACCTGTGCCTATATTCATAAAAAAGTATAGAACTATATTATCACCCTCAAATTTGAGAAACAAACACTCATAACTTTATTCTTTTAAGACTTTATTGAGCTCTATCATTCAAGCTGAATTAAAATATAGTTTATTTTTAAAATAAAAAAACTCAGTTATACTTAAATCCAATTTTTTGCCTTACTTATATATTTTTTCATCATATTTTACCTCACAACTTTTTTTGATACAGGTTTTTGTTGCATGGGACCAAAACTATGAAATTCCTCAAGCTTTCTTCTATCATTGAAGCTAAGATAAATATATTTTGCTTTTAAAATAAAAAAATTATTTAGATCTAAACTTGATTGGAGGCGTTATTTACTCTCCTATAACGTTGCTACAAATTTTGATGTAATCTTTTTTCTACTAGACCAAATCTCAATTTTTTATGCCAAAATATAGATAGGGATCAGTCCTCTTCGAAAATGTTAACAGTTTCCAATTTGGTTAAGAACTGAATTAGCAAGAAGCTCTGAAAGATGCTGCATGTGAGTAAATTGCGGCCTTAAGAATATTATTCAACTGCTACCATAGTTGAATGATACATACATGAGAATTCACATGATAATGCAAAATTTTTCTTGTGTGTATGTGAGTTAAGGGTGATTTAGCTATTGTTTTTAGCACATCACATTCCTTATTCCTTTGTCACTGTGACATGTATTGATGGTTCTCAGTATTTTTCTTTCCAAAAACATATTTAATGAAATGATGATGCACCCAAAGATGATTCATTTCTGGATTTAAGCAAAAGATTTGAACTGTTTGTATTTGAAATTAATTTTTTAGAAAAATTCAAAAGGAGTTCAACTTTTGGGATAAAAAGGGATGGGGTCAAAAATAAATTTTTTTTTTTTTCAGAATCGTATGAATTCCTGTGTGTAGAACACAAAATTGCAAATATTTTCATAAAATTCTCAAAAATAAAATAGTGGTTATATGGGGTGCTTAAGCCAGAATTCTGCCCTTCTATGTTGTTCAGATAAATAATAGTGACATTAATAAACCTGAAGAAGAAATGCCACTGATGAGTACACCTTCATTTGTGAGAAAGACCCCAAAAGCTCTGGAAAAGCAGCTACAAAGGGAGAATGGAACTTAACAATTGCAACAAGAAAGACTCCAGAAACAAGAAGAAAGAAGAGAGAAATATGGGCAAAACGAATCAGAAAAACAAAGATCAAAAAGGCTCACTGATGATAGGATAAAGAAAACAACTATTTGTCAAAAGAAACCAGATGTACAAAGATCATCTTGAGTTTAATACCAAAGAATTAGAACAGTGTAAATAAGAGGGGGTCAATCAGATGTACTAAGATCATTAAGACTTCAAGAACAAAGGATAAGAAGTGCACAAAATTGGCAAGATGAATCAGATGTACAAAGAGCATTGAGGATTTGAGAATGAAGGATAAGAAGTGCACAAAATCTACAGGATGAATCAGATGAGCAATGCTGCAAGGGACTTGTTGATAATAGGATTAAGAAGAAAAATTATCATGATGTAGAATCAAAAGCAAGAAAATCATTAAGACTATTAAATGGAGAGAAACAGAGCAGCTCAAAGACAGCTTGAAGAAATGAAGCTCAAATAATTCAAAGGCTAAGTGAATAGAGAGCGAAAACAGAAGAATTACAGTTTTAAAAAGTTGCTGAGTGGAATTCTGCTGTTTTAGTTATAATCCAAAACCAAATGTCCTCAATGAACAAGTTTTGTTCGATTTGTGGGGCTTAAAAATGGAATGGTGAGTCACCTGGATTATGCTGTTCAAAGGGAAAGATCAAGTTGAAACTATTATCTGAATCACCAGAGGCCTTGAGGGAACTGCTGATTGGTACAACTACTGAATCAAGACACTTCAAAATATCTAGAATTATAATGATGCTTTCCAAATGACATTATTTGGTGCTGTCATCCATGAAGATGGTTTTATGTCCATTTTCAAGATCCAAGAGCAAATGTATCATAGAGCTGGACCCTTTCAGTCACTTTCAGAAGAACCAAATGTTTACAACTGTATCTCATCATGAATTGACAAGATATAAAAGGAATAATGACAAAACATACAAAATCCACTCCCAAGAGTTTGGTCAGCCCAAGGCTATAGTAGAAGACACTTGCCCAAGGTGCCACACAGTGGGAGTGAACCCAGAACAATGTGGTTAGGAAGCAAGCTTCTTACCACACAGCCATGCTTGCGCATAGTAAATACTTTATAAAAGATATCAATATTGATATCTTTAGGTATGACTGTGTGGTAAGGAGCTTATTTCTCAACCACATGGTTCCGGGTTCAGTTCCACTGTGTGACACCTTGAGTAAGTGTCTTCTACTATAGCCTCGGGCTAACCAAGGCCTTGTGAGTGAATTTAGTAGGTGGAAACTGAAAGAAGCCTATCATATATATATATATATATATATATATGTATGTATCTATGTAGTGTGTCCGTATGTCTGTGTTTGTCCCCCTATCACCACTTGACAACCAGTGATGATGTGTTTACATCCCTGTAACCTGGCGGTTTGCCAAAAGAGACCACTAGAATAAGTACTAGGCTTACAAAGAAGAAGTCTTGGGAGTCTATTTATTTGACTAAAATTCTTCAAGGTGGTGCTCCAGCATGGCCACAGTCAAATGACTGAAACAAGTTAAAGATAAAAGAAAAAAATACATTAAAATTTCTCTCTCGTCCCTCACCCTTTCCTGACTGTGCTGACTTGGTAATTCCTACCTTCTCACTTCACCATTACCGTTCTCGTTTTCCTTCATTCAAATATCTTCTGCTTAAACACCTCGCCCCTGCCTACATAAGCACCTAGTATATTTCAACTGCATATCTCCCTCTTTGAGATACAACTTCAATATATATATATTGGTGCAGGTGAGGCTGTGTGGTAAGCAGCTAGTTTCTCAACCACATGGTCAGTCCCCCAGCGTAGTTTCTCAACCACAGGTTCAGTCCTCTGTTAAAGTATTTGAGTAAAATTATATTAATGAGTCTGACTGATAAAAATTTTATTTATTTATGCAGCTGATGATAGCCCTGCATTTAAATTGATGTAATGGTTGAATTGTTCAATTAAATGGAGCCACTTGAAACGGTTGTACTGCATCACTTCTTGATATCATGTTGCTTATTTTGATTTTATATATATATATATATATATATATATATATATATATATATATATATATATATATATATAATGATAAGTTCTGGAGTCGATTTGCTTGACTAAAATGCGGTGCTCCAGCATGGCCGCAGTCAAATGACTGAAACAAGTAAAGGAGTAAAAGAGTGAGTAAAGAGTATATATATATATATATATATATATATATATATATATATATTATAATAAAGGGTAAAAATCATTAAATATATTTTACCAGGTGGTCAGCATGGAAATAAAAACCTCATAGGTAAATTTTACAAAATACTTTATAATTATATACATAATTATAACAAGGGATTGGCTATATGCCTCCCCACGCAACTGTAAAAATAGATGCCAAAATACACTAGCACCTTAAAATCTCTGAGAATAACATACCACATTTTAGGCTAGCGAAAGAAAGAAAATGAATCAAACACTTTGGTTTGCTGCGTACAAGATCTCATTTCAAGCTTAAAGTATAAAAATATTACCCATTACTATCAGCAACAACGGTATTCCATAGCATAAATTTACGAGTATCTCAAAATATACATACAAAGTGCGACATCGTATAACTAATATCCATCCACAGTCGTAGAAATACCTAACCAAAGTTTTTGATTCATTTTCTTTCTTTTGCTAGCCTAAAATGTAGTGTGTTATTCTCTGAGATTTTAAGGTGGTAATAGTGTCTTTTGGCATCTATTTTTACAGTGCGTGGTGAGGTATATAGCCAATCCCTTGTTATAATTATGTATCATCATCATCATCATCATCATTTAACGTCCACTTTCCATGCTGGCATGAGTTGGATGGTTTGACTGGAGTCTAGTGAGCCAGATGGCTGAACCAGGTTCTAATCTGATCTGGCAGAGTTTCTACAGCTGGATGCCCTTCCTAATGCCAACCACTCCGAGAGTGTAATGGGTGCTTTTATGTGCCACCGGCATGAGGGCCAGTCAGGCGGTACTGGCAACAGCCATGCTCAAATGGTGTTTTTTATGTGTCACCTGCACAGGAGCCAGTCCAGCGGCACTGGCAATGCACTCGCTCGAATGTTGTTTTCCACGTACCACCGGCACAAGTGCCAGTAAGGCAATGCTGGTAACGATCACACTCGGATGGTGCTCTAAGCGCTCCACTAGCACGGATGCCACTCATGCAGTGCTGTCATCAAATTTGATTCTGATTTCACTTGCCTCAACAGGTCTTCACAAGCAGAGTTTAATGTCCAATGAAAGAGAGGTATGCCTAAGTGGGCTGGTTACACTACTAGCATAGGTCATGGTCTCACTTGGCTTGCCGGGTCTTCTTAAGCACACCATATTTCCAAAGGTCTCGGTCACTAGTCATTGCCTCAGTGAGACCTAATGTTTGAAGGTCATGCTTCACCACCTCATCCCAGGTCTTCCTGGGTCTATGTGTATAATTATAAAATATTTTATATATATATATATATATACATACATAGATACATATATATATATATAAATATATACATACACACACACATATATATATATATATGTATATATATATGTATGTATATATATGTATGTATGTATAAATATATATATATATATATATATATATATATATATATATATATATATGCATAGATAGGTCTTTTAGAGTCAAATACTTGATATTCTGTTGCTTATTTTGGTTTTATTCACCTTACTTCAAGCTGTGCAGATAATACCAGATTGACTTGGTGCTTCAACTTAAGTACCTAACCCTAACCCTAACCCCAGGGTAGTACGTAAAAAAACACCTTTTGAGTGGGGTCATTGCCAGAACTGCCTGACTGGTCTTGTGCTGGTGGCATGTAAAAGCATGCACTACACTCTCGGAGTGGTTAGCATTAGGAAGGACATCCAGCTGTAGAAACTTTGCCAGATCAGACTGGAGCCTGGTGTAGCCATCTGGTTCACCAGTCCTCAGTGAAATCGTCCAACCCATGTCAGCATGGAAAGCGGACGTTAAATGACGATGATGATGATGATGAAATATATATATATATATATATATATATATATATATATATATATATATATACATATATATGCATACATTTATACATACATATATGTATGTATATACACATATATACATACATATATTTATATATATATATACATGCACATATGTATATATACAAAGATATACATATATACATATATATATATATATATACATACATATACACACACACATATATGTATATACATATACATACATACATACATACATACATACATACATACAAGAATATATATACATAGTGAATGTATTAAAAGTGAAACAATATAAAAATGAAACTATTTATAACTTACTCTGTCAAAGGTTCCATTTTTATTCTTTGAGTTTTGAGACATAACATGGAACCAGTGCCAATGTTGCAATGTTTTGATGCCCCAAAATTACATGTTGACACTCTTGAGGTCTCATGTAAAATATGATTTGATTTGGTTGAGCTATTTGAGAATACATTGGGAACAGACACAAAGGATTTTATATATATATATAGATTATGCTTGCATAACGAAATACTGTGTTCCTATGTGTCATCAATATTTATGTACCAGCTTCCAAGATTGTATTTAATATGTAAATTGGTATATCCAATAACATTACACAGCTGTATTTAGTGACTATTTAAGCAATGAGTTTTTGGATGATTAATGTGTAAGATGGCTGCTGATGAACAAGCAAAAACTCCTGAAATATGGCATATACACCCATTACCCTTTTTTTTTTCTTTGATCTCATTGTTTGTTTATATCTGACATCTCGGATACAAAACTTTGTAACAAAAATCAGTGCTGGCTTTAATTTCTATAGGATATATCTATAGAGATATCCTCAATAAATGATGTAAAGTGCACTGCTAATACAGTAGTACTTGGTATTGACTTATAAAAACGTTTAATATACTTTATAGTATATTATGTTTGCATAACAAAATACTGCATCTCTACAAGTTATTAATATATATATTGTTTATATTAATTAGACTGGTGTCTTCATCTTGAGTGTTGCTTTCACTACATTTCAGCTGTTTATACACTCAAGCCTTCTTCAGGCATCTTGTATTGAACTCAGTTATTGTATTGGAATTTTGAACCCACAGGAGTGTAGTAATCCCTTACCATATTGTGGTTCACCTATTGCGCACTCAGTACATCACGGTTCACCTATTGCGCACTCAGTACATTGTGGATTTTTCTGGCTAATATATGTAAATTTATACTGTGGACTCCTCAGTATATCCAGCTTTCTGTAGCCTATAGATATCTATATTTTATTATATTTTAATTTTTTCTGTGGGAGATTTTGGAATGTAACACCTGCAATAGTTGAGGGCTTACTGTATACTGTTCTCATTTTGTTCTCTGTGTTTCATGACATTTTTTGCTTCAGTTGATTTTTTTTCTCTTCGTTAATTATCTTAGTACCTTGTCTGAGATTGAACTCAAAACCTCTAGGTGACTGCAGTACCAAAGTCTTTATCTACTATGCTATGTCTGTAATTCACAACAAATTTAGCAATTCATCCTTGATGATCAAAATTAACCCAGTGTTGATCAATATGTTTACATATATGTAGGTGCAGGTGTGGCTGTGTGGTAAGAAGCTTGCTTTCCAACCACATGATTCTGGGTTCAGTCCCACCACGTGGTACCTTGGGCAAGGGTCTTGTACTATAGCCTCAAGCCAACCAAATCCTTGTGAGTGGATGTAGTAGACAGAAACTCAAAGAAGCCCATTATGTGTGTGTGTGTTTATATGTGTGTGTTTGTCCCCCTGCATTCACTTGACAATGGATGCTGGTGTGTTTATGTCCCTGTAACTTAGCAGTTCAGCAAATTGTGCTTTGCAATGCTAAGGATAAGTTTGAAATTTTCAGAGATACAGACAATAGAATTTTGATGTAAGATTTATAAATCTATTTGTTTTGGTATCATAATTAAGTAATAAACATTTTATCAGTTTTTTAAAAAATTTGTCTGATTTCATTGAAATAAATAGTTAATTCTGGGACACCCTGTATTTACAGTCATGTATGGAGTGATAGAAGGAGCATGGTTTAGTGGTGAATGTATTTGACTCACAACCATAAAATCATGAGTTCAATTCCTGGCAGTATGTTGTATCCTTCAGCAAGATATTTTATTTCCCATTGCTCCTGTCCACTCAGCTGGCAAAATTGAGTTGTACCTGTAAATGAAAGGGTCAGCCTTGTCACATTCTGTGTCATACTGAATCTCCCTTAGAACTATGTTATGGACACATGTATCTGTGGAGTGCTCCATCAATTACAATTTAATTTCACAAGCAAGCTGTTCCATTGGTCAGATTAACTGGAACACTTGTCATTGTAATCTTTGGAGAGCCAGAGCCAAGAGACATTCTTATTACTATTCATTACTTATAATCCTTTATAACACTTCTTGCTTTTTCTTTTCTCTTTGTTTCCTTTATACATTTCAGTCATTTGACTGTGGCCATGCTGGAGCACGGCCTTAAAGAGTTTTAGTTGAAGAAATCAACCGCAGGACTTATTTTTTGTAAGCCTAGTACTTATTCTATTGGTCTCTTTTGTTGGAGAAGGTGCATGGCTCAGTGGTTAGAGCATCAAACTTACAATTGTGAGGTTGTGAGTTCAAATCCCTGACTGGGCTACGTGTTGTGTTCTTGAGCAAGACACTTTATTTCACATTGCTCCAGTTCACTCAGCTGTAGAAATGAGTTGCAACATCATTGATGCCAAGCTGTATTGGCCTTTGTCTTTCCCTTGGATGACATCAGTGGTGTGGAGAGAGGAGGCTGGTATGCATGGGTGACTGCTGATCTTCCATAAACAACCTTGCCCGGACGTGTTCCTTGGAGGGGAACATTCTAGGTACAATCCCATGGTCATTCATGGCCGAAGTGGGTCTCCTCCTCCTCCTTTTGTTGAATGGCTAAGTTATGGAGACATAAACACATTACCATCGGTTGTGTTGAGGTGGTGGTGGGGACAAACACAGACACAAAGACACACACACACATAGAAATACACACACACACACACATATTACAGGCCTCCCCCAGCCTCTGCCCACCAAATCTACTCACAAGGCTTTGTTTGGCCTGAGGCAATGGTAGAAGACACTCGCCCAAGGTGCCACAAAGTGAGACTGAACCCAGAACCATGTGGCTGGGAAGCAAGCTTCTTACCGCACAGCCACACCTACACTTATTTCTATTGTTTACATTCTTTTATAATTCTGCAGCAAGTAAGCACTGATGTTAATTTCTGTTCATTAGAAACATGCACTCCACCTTAAAGTGATGATACTTAAATTGATGACGATGCAATTATGATCGACAACAGCATAGTCATGACTGATGATAATGAAATTGTGGCTTATGTTGATGAATTTAACATTGACGAGGTTGAAGGTGGTAATGTGGAATTGGAGGAGAAAACCCTGTAAGTCATCTTTAGTAATTTATCATTTTTTTACTCGTTTCAGTCGTAAGACTGCGGCCATGCTGGGGCACCATCTTGAAGAATTTTATGTGCAATGAATTGACCCTATTATCTCTTTTCTTTTAAGCCTGGTACTTATTCTATCAGTCTCTTTTGCTGAACCGCTAAGTTATGGGGACCTAAACACACAAACACTGGTTGCCAGTTGGTGGTGGGGGAGACAAACACAGACAAAGATAAACACACAGACACACACACACACACACACACACACACACACATACACACACACAAATATATACAATGGGATTCTTTCAGTTTTCGCCTGCCAAATCCACTCGCAAGGGTTTGGTCAGCCCAAAGCTATAGTAGATGTTGCCATGCAGTGGGACTGAACCAAGAACCGTATGGTTGGGAAGCAAGCTTCTTACCACACAGTCAAACTTGTGCCTATTCCCATAAAAATTTAACATGGAAGTCGTCCTCAAAAATAGCTACAAAAAAATCACTTATAGGATAAAATAATAAACTACTGCACAAAATTAGCTTTTTTTGCAAATCTTGGGGTAGGGTGTTGGCTTCATCCCACTCGGTGAGAGGGAGTTTTTAGCTACAAAAGATGAAAACCACTGCTATCATGTATGTGCTGTGTGAGTTGTATGATGTAATTTTGTGCCAGATGTGATTGTGTAGCATATGTTTTACATATGTATTGTGTTGTTTGTGTGATTTCATGAAGTGTTCATTGTGTAGGGTATGAGTTATGCAAAGTGTAACACATGAATTCATCTTGTGAATGTTTTCTGTTGGATGTTGGCTGTTCATAGTGCGAGTGTTTTATTGGCTAAACTGGCAACATGACCATCCCCAAATACAACAATATTTGTTTCAACACACGATTTCACATCAAGAACCTTGTAAAACGAATATATAAATGTATATATGTGTGTGTGTGTGTGTGTGTGTGTGTGTAGGCACAGGCACAGTGGAGTGGTAAGAAGCTTGCTTCCCAACCCAACGATATGGTTCCAGGTGCACTCCTACTGCATGGCACCTTGGGCAAGTGTCTGTTACTGTAGCCTCAGGCCGACCAAAGCTTTGTGAGTGTATTAGGTAGATGGAAGCTGAAAGAAGACTATTGCATATATACCTGTGTGTATGTGCGTGTGTGTATTTATGTGTGTGTCTGTGTTTATTCCCCTGCCATCACTTGACAATGCTGGTGTGTTTAGGACCCTGTAACTTAGCAGTTTGGCAAAACAGATAATAGAATAAGTACTAGGCTTACAAAGAATAAATCCTGGGGTTGATTTCTTCAACTAAAAGAACCTTTAAGGCAGTACTCCCACATGGTCACAGTCAAATGACTGAAAAGAATAAAAGAATATATTCAGTTATGAATTAGAAATAGTGTAATGTTGTAAACATTATTGCACACACATAGTCAGTGTATGAGCATTGGCTGTTTGCTGGTAGGATACAATTTATCAAACACATGTGATGTTGATACATCACAAAAATGGCTAAACATTGGTGTCTCTCACTCCTCGTTGTGATTTGGAGTAAGTTGTCTTGCTTGCCTATGACTTTCAGGTGTTTTAAATCCCAGTGCTTCGAGAGAATCATCCGTATTGCATCAAATCACAGCCTAACAGTGAACAAACAAAGCACACACATTAAGTATGTGTGTTCAGTAATATATTCAGAAAGAAGGAAAATAACAAATGTTGGAATAAGCTGTTTATTACAATATACAAGCTAAAGAGACCAGTTCAAACACAGCATCAAAGTTTCAAAATTTTTTCATTCTAGGAGAGATAGAGAAAGAGAGAGACACAGACAGAAGCAGAGAGAGACACAGACAGAAGCAGAGAGAGACACAGACAGAAGCAGAGAGAGACACAGACAGAAGCAGAGAGAGACACAGACAGAAGCAGAGAGAGACAGAGAGAGAGAGAGATGGAGAGATAGAGATAGGAAGACAGCTAAGGAAAACTTATACAGAATGAGAAGTGTGTTTGTGTGATTACATAATATATATATATATATTATTATCATTATTATTATTATTATTAATAAAGAAAATGGAGACTTGTTCATCCACAAAATTTATTTTATAGTTATATACAGCATACTATAATGACCTACACATGTTTCTTCCACACTAACTACTCATGGATGCAGATGCAACCTCGAATTATTATTGGTGCAGTTTCGTCAGGGTTCAGCCATTTGGTCATCCTCAAAGTGAAGAAGCTGCATCAATAATAATGTAAAGTTGCATCTGCAACTGTGAGTAGTCAGTGCAGTGGAAACGTGTTTAGGTCATTATAATATACTGTATGTAACTAGAAAATAAATTTTGTGGATGTACAAGTCTCCATACTCTTTATTATTAATAATAATATATACTCCAGACAATTTTTACCAGCAAAGCATATACAGAATTACCCATTGGAAGAATTCTCAGAGTGACTAGCAACAACAAATAGTAGACACAGTGGTTAGCTGTTCACTGGAACTTAACTGAGAGCCAATACAGTATCTGCCCAGATAATATATCCCTCCAAACTCATATATATATGTGTGTGTGTGTGTGTGTGTGTGTGTGTGTGTGTGTGTGTGTGTGTGTGTGTGTGTGTATATATATATATATATATATATATAATTCAATAATAGGATAAAGTCTTTGTAAAAATTTATCGAGTAGTTAGTGTGAAAAAACCTCATAAGGGAAAAATCCATCATTTATTCCCTATAAATATATTTATTAATTTATATAAGGGCATTTCTATACATGAATGCCTTATGCTAAGAGGGACTCTAAAAGTCAAACTACCATAATAAACACATTTTTACAGAACGTGAGGGAAGCTTTGAGAATTGCATTCCCTCGCGTTTGGTAAAAATGTGTTTATTATGCTTGTTTGACTTTTAGAGTCCCTCTTAGTGTGAGGCATTCATGTATAGTAATGCCCTTATGTAAATTACTATATATATATATATATATATATATATATATATATATATGTAGAGAGAGAGAGAGAGAGAGAGAGAGAGAGAGAGAGAGAGAGAGAGAGAGAGAGATGGAGAGAAAGAGTATATATATTACAAGCAATGGTTTCAGTACATTTACGTTACAAACACTGAGATGAGTTAGGTTGATGACTAATAGGGAGTCCCAAAGTTTCCTTTAACATTCTGTATATGAAACAGATTTTCCGTTGAGAAATTGTATAAACAAAACAAATTCTGAAATACAACCTCACATCACCCAAACACGTTGTCTACTTTAGATTCACACATGTTTCTTTAACAGTTTCTATATTGATCTTTCCCATAAGGATTTTGTACAACAAATTAACAAAAATTTAATGTATCATGTGTCACAGACAACTGTAAATATATCTTTAGAAGCTTTATAAAACATAAACAGTTGTTGGTAAACAAATGTGTAGCACCCAACTCGTCTGTCCCAGAGATCCTAGTATTTTCATCCAGTCCATTTTGGACTGTGTACCTTACTACTACTACTACCACTAAGGTGTGGTTAGCAGGCAGACTCCTTAGCATCCTGGATACCCATGCTGGTGCTGCATAAATGCACCTGTGCTGGTGGCACGTAAAAGGCACCCAGCACACTCTGTTAAGTGGTTGGCATTAGGAAGGGCATTCAGCCAGAGAGACTATGTCACAACAGACAATTGGAGTCTGGACAGCACCCAGCTGGCCAATTCCATGTCAAACCATCCAACTCATGCCAGCATGGAAAATGGACATTAAACTATAATGATGATGATGATGATTATGATATATGTTTACATGTATATGTTACCTCTTGTGATCTAGTTTTCCAGCAGAGCTTTCATGATTCTCCTTCAAATTGCCATGTATGACCAGCTAAACCTGCGGTTATCTGCATAGCTACAAGAATTAATTTATAACCTTCCTGCTTCAGATATCAGTTTTTCATTGATTTATTACTATTGCTATTTTTTTTTATTTATTTTACTTTATATTTATCCATTACGTTTCTTTGTTATTATTTATTTTGTTTTTGTTAATTCCATATTTCTTTTCTTGATTTTATTACTATTTTACTGTCTTAATCTCTTGTTACCATCTCCATTGTTAACTTTCTATCTTTCTATTTACTCTTTGTCACTAAATCATTACTTCCTTTCTCTTCTTTCTTATTTCTTTCTCTTGCATCTTCCTCTTTCTCTATAGAATTTCTAATAGTTTGGAATTCATATTAAAAAAGTGATCCTTGAAAATCAGATTCTTATGTCCTGTATATTCATATTGTTATATAATTGTACAGTTATGAGGTTATGTGAGGATTATTGAAACAGGTGTAGGAAATTGATATTTTAATCATCAATGATATTGTTTGTCTTCAGTTTACAAAAGTTTTTTGCTCTTTGCTATTTTTAATAGCTGATTACAAACTGTATGCAAGATTTTATATGGTATTGTGTCAATTGAGCTATAAAATTTATGGTAGCTTCTTGTGCATAAGCACTATCTTGCCTTAGTCCGTTAACTATGTGATGCAGTTGTAGGAGTGCTGTTGTGAAATACAGCATATCTTAGACACTTTTAGACCTGGTGGAGCCCATTGCTCACCAGGTCTGACCACAGCCAATTTCTTCTGGGAAGAGAGAGGGAGAGGGAGATAGATAGATAGATAGATAGAGAGAGAGAGAGAGAGAGAGAGAGAGAGAGAGAGAGAGAGAGAGAGAGAGAGAGAACAGAATTGAGTCCAGCATGCGACTAGTATTTCATAGAGCCAGAAAGAATGAAAGACAAAGTTGTGATGATTTAACAACTAATGCCATTTGGCTGTATCTCTCTCTCTCTCACTCACTTACTCTTTCTCTCTCACTCTCTCTCTCTCTCTCAATATATATATATATATATATATATATATATATATATACACAAATGTATGTATATTTTTCAATGTGTCCAAATAACAAGGAAAAAATAAATAAATAAATAAATAGTTACCAGGGTAGCAAAAATTCACATAATTGCTAAGGATATTACAGCCTACTTATAAAGGTAGAAATTCCAGGGTTAAGTGAAATGTTTTTGTATAACACGGATAAATTAAGAAAGGGAGTCAAACACAGGTGTAACACTCTCAAGTGTCCCACCCTTGACATAGTAGAGCATCTTGTCTGTGACTGCAGGGAGAACTGGTGACAGTATTAGCACTTGGGTAGCATATGTGAAATCGGGAGATAGACTGATCAATAGATAGTCAGTTTATCAAATAAACAGACAGATAGGTCGATGGATAGACAGATAGAAATTATTTTTGTTTCTAAATGTTCCTTGTGTTTAATATTAAGGCAGTAAGCTGGCAGAATTGTTAGCATGCTGAGCAAAATTCTTAGTGGCACCTAGTCTGTCTTTACATTCTGAGTTCAAATTCCATCAAGGTTGACCACTTTTTTCCTTTTAGGGTTGATAAAATAAATACCAATTGAACACTGAGGTCGATTTCCCCTGGAATTGCTGGCCTTGTGCCAAAATTTGAAACCAATATTAAGCTGTACCTTAAGGTAAAGAGCAGGCAGAATTGTTAGGCACTTTAGATAAAATACTTAGCAGCATTTTGTCTGTCTTTACATTCTGAGTTCAAACTCCACTGAGGTCAACCTTGCCTTTCATCCTTTCAGGGTTGATAAAATAAGTACCAGTTGAGCATTGGTGTTGGTAGAATTGATTTACACTCTCCCCAAAACTTGCTGACCTGTGCAAAGATTTCAAACTGATATTCCTTACCATCCTTTATTTTCCTCTGTATTGTCAATTATTATTCCCCTCCTTTCTGTTAACATTTCCTCAAATTACCATTCAGATATTCAAAGATGCTGACCAACATTTCATATTGGAATCACACATTGGATAATTATTGTGCTAGGTATTCTACATACTATTAGAGCCATGGAAATCCTAGCATATTTGAATATCTGGTGATGCTATGTAAAAAGCACTTGGTCCATCCTGTAAAGTGGTTAGCATTAGGAAGGACATCCAGCCATAAAAACCATGCCAAAACATATTGTGAAGCTTGGTACAGTCTTCTGGCTTGCCAGCCACTGTCAAACTGTCCAACTCAGACCAGTATAGAAGCTATAAGATTCTGCTGTTAAGATTTGTGTGCAATAAATTGCTTATACTTCTACAATGCACAAAATATTTTAACAATTGTTTTTATACAACTCCTAATAATATTAATTATAAAAATATAATAGTATTTTTTAAAAACATTGAATGGCTACGGGGTCCAGTTGAGTAAAATAGGGATCAAAAAGGATCCATAGGCAAAATATGGTAGGGAATCATTGATTTAAACCTAATAAAACACACACACATACAAAATGAATTATGGTGGTGCCATACCACAGCCATAGCTTTTTGTCTGGAGTGCATAAAAGATAAAAGTGTAACATCCACGCCTATTTGCCAACTAAGGTTATTTCAGGATAACAGTGTTACCCTGTTGTCTTACTATACTAAGGTTATTTCACTTCAATTTAACTATTTATCAATATATAAATTCTTCTGGGAGGTCAACAGTGATGGGGTATGAGATGTTGGCATACTTCTAGCAGAGAAATGAGTAAATTAGGTAATTGAAGTAGCCAGAGTATGTGAAAGTAGACTAGTTTTGCAGAATAGCACAACAACAATCATCTCTGTCTATGCCCCACAACTGGGTATGCTAAATGAATAAAAGGACCACTTTTATGACAATATTTTGCAGGCCACTGCAAAGATAAATGACAGTAACATTATCTTTATGGTCGGTGATTTCAATGGACATGTTGAGCTGCATGGTGGAGTCATGGAATTAGTTCCCAAAATGAGGAGAGAACAAGGCTAGAGTTCTGTGATGTGAATAACTGAATGATCTGAAACACCAATTTCAGGAAACCAGCCAGTCACCTGATAACCTATAAATCCAGTGACCATGCTAACCAGATTTACTACACTCTCACCATAAAGTGGGATTCATGGTTGCTCATGAATGCAAAGTCCTTCCCTGGTGAAAAATGTACCCTTCAGTATAGGTTACTCATTGGGGACTCCAAGCTACTGAAGCAAGCCAGTTTGGAAAAAAAGGATGTGGAAGCTTAGGGATCCTTTGAGCAGTCAGAGATTTAGGAACGTCCTGACTGAAGCATTTAATGAGAAGGTGGAAGAGTTACAAACTTGTAACAAAGGGGAAGTTCCTACAAAACAACTTGCTGAGAGCCACAAACCAAATTTGTGGTTGGTGCAAAGTCTCAGCCAGACCTAGAGTGACGTGGTAGTGGAACAGTGTAGCTGACAGGGCCATTAGAGTAAGGAAACAGGCTTGGAAGGACTGGAAGGATGGCAGTAGTTATATCAGGCAGCTAGAAGGGAAGCTAGGAGGCAGGTATACTTAGCCAGGGGTGAAGCAGAATGTTGACAATGGTGCTTCTACATCAGTCATTGTAGAGGACTCCTTCATGTGCCATATAACTCTACGGGTGAATAGACCATAACCCATACTGCCAAATATTTTAAGCATCTCAGCAGTGATTCCTGAAGAGCCAATGTTCTGCTGTGTGAGGACCAGCAGCTTGAAGCATTTTGGTTTGCAAGAAAGTGTGCCAGGGAAAATTGTAATGTTGTTAGAGAGAACTGTGTTCACATGGATGATGGTTCACTTGCAGTTAGTGACTCTGCAAAGAAAGAGGCACGAAAGTGCCACTATGAAAGGCTACTAAATGTAGAGAACTCATGGGAGAAGGAGCACTTGACTACTGTGGATCCAACAGAGGGGCCAGCAATCCAAATAGACAGTAGCATGGTAGATAAAGCCATGAAGGATATGAAGACCAGGAAAGACCCCCTCTGGCCCCCTCAGGAATCACTGCTGAGATGCTTAAAGTATCTGTAAGTGTGGGTTATGTTTTATTCACCTGTATAGTTAATTAGGTGGTGCATGAAGGAGTCTTACACAATGACTGGTGTAGCAGCACCATAATCAACTGCTACAAAGGTAAAAGTAATACCATAGACAGAAATAATTACAGAGGTATAAGATTGTTGGATCAGGTGATGAAAGTCATGGAGAGGGTCATAACCCAATTAAATAGGAAGAGAGTTAGTCTAGATAAGATGCAGTTTGGTTTTGTGCCAGGGAGAAGCACCACTGATGCTATACTTCTGATAAGGCAGCTACAGGAGAAGTACCTAGCCAAAAATAAACCCCTCTTCAGCCCCTCTTGTTCACCATAGTCCTCCAGGCAATAACAGAAGAATTTAAGTTGGGTTTTAGCTGGGAGCTCCTCTATGCAATGACCTTGTTCTTATAGCCAAATCACTACCAGAACTAGAGAAGAAATTTCATGTGTGGAAGCAAGGTCTAGAATCAAAGAGCTTTAGAGGTAATCTAGCAAAAACCAAAGTCTTAGTAAGTAGGAAACAGGACAAATCATAAATCCCCCCAGGTAAATGGCCCTGCTCAATATGTAGCAAAGATGTAGGTAGAAACTCCATAAGATGTACCCAGTATAAGCTATGGACACCTAAGAGGTGCAGCAATATCAGAGGAAGGTTAACTGGGAAAATAGTCTTTGTGTGTGGCATGTGTACAGGTACAATAGACACAAGAAATGTACAGAAAATAGATTCCATCAAATGGCAGGGAGGATCATCCATTATCTAACTGACGAAGTTAGTAGTGGAGGAGGTAGTTCTGAAAGTATAGTTGCTACAATATGAACAGGCTGGACAAAGTTCAGAGAGCTTCTACTTTTATTGGTAACTAAGGAGCTCTCCCTCAGAGTGAAAGGCAGATTGCATGTTGCCTGTGTGGAAATAGCTATGCTACATGGCAGTGAAACATGGGCTGTGACTGCTGAAGACATGTGTAGGCTTCAAAGAAATGAAGCTATTATTCTTCACTGGATGTGCAATGTCAGTGTGCATGTATGACAGAGTGTAAGCGTCTTGAGAGAAAGGTTAAGCATAAGAGGCATCAGATGTGGTGTACAAGAGAGAAAACTGTGTTGGTATGGTCATGTGATGCATATGGACGAGGGCAGTTGTGTAAAAATGTGCCAATCTCTAACTGTGGAGGGAACTTGTGGAAAGGGTAGACCCAGGAAGACATGGGACAAAGTGGTCAAGCATGACTTTTGAACATTGGGCTTTACCGAGGCAATGACAAGTGACTGGGATCTTTGGTGATATGCTGTGCCAACTGAAATTGTAGTTGTGGCTGATACTGGTGTCACATAATTGGTGCCCTTGCTGGTGGAACATAAAAGCACCTGTGCCAGTGGCATATAGAAAGCACCCATTACACACTTGGAATTGTTGGCATTGGTAGGGAATCCAGCCATAGAAACCATGCCAAATCAGACTGAAACTTGGTGCAACTCTCTGGCTTACCAGTTCCAATCAAACCGTCTAACGCATGCCAGCATGGAAAGCAGACACTAAATGATGATGATGATGATGCTGATCTTTTAATGCATAAATTTATTGATCTCCATGACAGTGTTTCATATTAAACATTTCAGTTGTACTTGCAATTTCAACACAAATACAGAATAATGTCTACTTCCTTGGTGGCAAGCTGGCAGAATCTTTAGCACACTGGACGAACTGCTTAGTGGTATTTCGCCCGTCCCTATGTTCTGAGTTCAAAATCCACCGAAGTCGACTTTGCCTTTCGTACTTTCAGGGGTCGATAAATTAAGTACTAGTTGCGTACTAGGGTCGATCTAATCGACTGGCCCCCACCCCCAAAATTTCAGGCTTTTCGCCTATAATAGAAAGGATAATATATCTTCTTCCTCTTTCTATTTCCCTCTTTCTTCTGTGTTTCCCCTATTTTTTCCCTAATTCCACTATTTCTGTTTCTGTTTTTGTCTCCTCTTTTATCCGTATTTATATCTACCTCCATTTGAGTTTTTATCTTCCTTAGTGCCAAAACAGCCAGACTGCAAGAACAAACAGAATAACATTGTAATGTGTATATGACTAAGTGTAAGGGTTGACAACTTTACAACAGATGTCAATCAGAGAGAGGCATTCTTCTGTCCATCACACAGAATTTCGCAAGTGTATAACATATCGTCACAATGTCTCTCTACATATTTCGTCTGTCTTTACATTCTGAGTTCAAATTCCGCCGAGGTCGACTTTACCTTTCATCCTTTCGGAGTCGATAAATTAAGTACCAGTTGCGTACTGGTTCGATCTAATTGACTGGCCCCCTCCCCCACAATTTCGGGCCTTGTGCCTAGAATAGAAAAAACTATATATCTCTCCAGCACCTCTTTCTCCTCCACACACATTCTCTCTCTCTTTCTCTTCTTTACTGTTGCCCTCTCTTTCACACACACATAGAGACAATCACACTCATATACACACACTGGCTCGGGAATGAAATTAGCTTAGTGAGTGCAAACCCAGGTCCAAAAAGTTTAACAAACAAGGTTTTATTGGGTTTTTAGTTTTTATTAACTCAAACTCTTTCTACTGCTCTCTCTCACCTTCTGTCTGTCTGTCCCCCCTCTCTGTCTCTATCTATTTATCTATCTAATATTTCTTTCTGTTTCCCTATTGGAGACTAAATGTCACTTATTCTTTCTTTCTCCCCCTTTCACTCTTTGTCTTTCATATTACTCTGATACACACACACACTCTTCTCTCTCTCTCTCTCTTTGTCTTTCATATCACTCCTTCTGGTGCACTTTCTCCCTCTCTTTCTCTACCATATTTCTTTTTATTTTCCTGTTTGCGACTCTTATTCTGTCTTTCTCCTCCTTTTCTCTCACTCTTACACACACACACACAGTGTTTAAACCGGAATCATCCGGAATCACCCGAAGTATTCCCCCTTTTTTTTACGTGCAAGACGAACGCGCAAAGTAGTTATCGTCTGCTAATCGTTTCGAGTCTTATCACTTTTGTTTCACGAAGAAAACTCCAAAGTCAACACTGAAGGTAGAGTTTCTTTATTAATATCACTGAAAATATATTGGTTTCTATTTTTACTTCTTCTAAAATTGTCAGTCATTAATCGCAAAGTTAAAAAGATTTCTAAACGGAATCGATATCGTCTGGACCAGCGTTTCCCAGCCATCTTTCATTTATGGACTCCTTTCCTTCTTGTTTTACTCCGGTGGATCCCCGTAACTATTCAATGTTTAAAAAATCCCATTATATTTTTATAATTAGATATTAGGAATTGTGTATTGAAATATTTTGTGCATTTCAGTAGTATAACCAATTTATTGCGCTTAAACTTGAACAACAAAATCAACATTGAAGGTGAAGTGCCTTTATTATAGTCACTGAAAGATTTCTAAACTGGAAATTGATATCGTTTAGACTCTTATCCGTCTTCGGTTGTTATAATCATCGGTCACCGTTCTCTTCACGAAGAAGCCATCTAAAATTTGAACATAAAGAACCTTTTAAAATTCGGTACACCTACACAAATGTGGGATCTAGCTGTGCATGAGATCTAACAGATCCCAAGCGCGCCCCACCTTCACTTTGTTTCTTTTTAACTTCCTGAAAAATGAATGTTTTTCAATACAATATTCTATAAATTCGCTTCAGATGGTGTAAATGCCGATTATATCGGAATTTGTTGAAAAAAGTTTTTTTTTTCTTCACCAGTGGTTAGAGAAACTTCGAAAAATTGACGTGAGTTGGCTTTGCTTCTCGAAAAACTGTCAGAAAAACGGGTATTTTTTCATGAAATTTTCTACAAATACCTTTCAGAATGTGAAGATAACGATTTATTAGAATTTAGTATAAGAAAAGAAAAAAAAAGTGGTGAGCACGCACACACACATAATGAGACAATATCAAGTTTCATTTTGTAGATGTGTACGAGTGTTTTTCATATGAAATTCTGATACAATCGTAATTTACACACTCTGATAGGTATTTGCAGAAAATTTCATTGAAAATACCCACTTTTCTGAAAGTTATTGGGGAAACAAAATCGACTCGTGTGGATTTTTCGAAACCCCTCTTCCCACTCATGGAAAACTTTTTTCGAAACAAATGTCTGAAGCGTATTTGTAGAAAATTTCATTAAAAAATACTCATTTTTCTGGAGGTTATGAGGAAACAAACTTTGGGAACGGTGAGGCACATTTGTGTAGGTATGCCTTAATTTCATTGAAATATATCGAACAAAATTATATTTTATCTGTTTTATAAAGTCGTGGGTGATGATAACTACATATACAAAACTCTCATTGTTGCTCAAAAAACAGCTGCTATTTCGACTGGTTTATTTATGGGAGAAATGCATTTATGCATAGGTGCAGGCGTAGTTGTGTAGTAAGGAAGCTTGCTTCCCAACCACATGGTTCCAGGTTCAGTCCCACTGTGTGGCACCTTGGGTATGTGTCTTCTACTATAGCGTCCGGCTGACCAAAGCCTTCTGAATGGATTTTGTTGATGGATACTGAAAGAAACCTGTCGTATATATATTTTTATTCTTTTATTTGTTTCAGTCATTCAACAGCAGCCCTGCTGGAGCACCACCTTTAGTCGAACGAACCGACCCTAGGACTTATACTTTATAAGCCTAGTACTTATTCTATCAGTCTCTTTTGCCGAACTACTAAGTTACAGGGATGTAAACACACCAATATCGGTTGTCAAGCAATGGTGGGGGTACAAACACAGACACACAAACATATATATATATATATATATATATATATATATATATATTTGTTTTGCAAGATTTTTGATTTGAAATCGTGTGTTGAAAGAGATGTTGTTGTACTTGGGGATGGTCATATTGCCAGTTTAACCAATAAAAACACACGCACTGTATATTTGGTGTTAATTTGCTTCAGCTTTATATTACATTAATCCTATTTCAGCCAGAGTTCTTTCGTCACACTTCTGTGACCTCATCAGTGGTCTTTTGCTTTCTTCTTTCTTATGTGTGTCCCTCCTTGCTAACTATCAGCCATTTTGTATTTTGTATTCCTATTGTATGTGTCTACGCATGCGTATCCCTTAATGTGTGTATGTTTTGTAAGTGCATGTGTGTATATGGAGTGTGTCTGTATTGTCTATATCCTCTGTTAATACATGTTCGTTTATTTTTGTTTTTATTTATTTATTTGTTCATATGTTTATACCTACTTTTTTTGTGTTTTTTTTTGTATTAATGTAATATAAAGCTGAAGCAAATTAACACCAAATATACAGTGCATGTGTTTTTATTGGCTAAACTGGCAATATGACCATCCCTAAATATATATACATACGACAGACTTCTATAGATATATGTATGTATGTATGCATGTTTGTGTTTGTTCCCTCATCACCGTTTGACAACTGGTGTTGATGTGTTTATATACCTGTAACTTATCAGTTTGGCAAAATAAGTCCTGAGCTTAAAAAAGAAGTCCTGGGGTCGATTTGTGTGATTAAAACCTTTCAAGGTAGTGCTCCAACATGGCCATAGTTAAATGACTGAAATGAGTAAAAGAATTAACACTGAAATGCTTTTTGTATTCAAATGGCTTCAGTTCTCAGTAAAGCTCAAATGAATATCAAGAACAAGCTCTATCTGTTACTGAATTAAAACTTTCAGAACATTATTTCTTTCAAGAGCTGGAAGTCCAGACGATTTATTTTTGTTTGCTCCTTTTGGAAAAAAAATCATATAACGTTGTTAAAGTTCTTGATGTACACTAAATAGTAAATAAGAGGAACAAATGACACAGGGAGGGGTAAAAGGCAACATGGTGCCAAAATATTTGAAGCTTACAAAAGAAATGCAAAAATGTGTATAGCATGGCAAAAATATTACATAGGTTGTCACCCGAGCTGCACAAGTAACCCTAATAAATATGTATATATATATAATTATTCAATATTAACAGTTTTGTATTAGAAAACCAATAGAATTTATACAAGGCTGTAAAAGAAGTGCTCTAACTAAACGAGACAAAAGTACAAAGTTAATTGCAGAATAAAACCATTAGGTCATCGACTCAAAAAGCCACAGCCCACCAATGACCACATATAAAAAGTACAGCATAAACCACAAAACCAAGTTAGCAAAGGGAAGTCAAAATTTTTATACATAAGAATAAAATCGATTAAAAATATAATAGAATAACATAAATAAATAAACTGCGATTAAAAAGTGATTAAAAATATTATAGACCGGTACAGATATAGTGGAATAAAAATATATATTTAGAAAAAATAATATAGAGAAAAAAAATAATACATAGGGAAACGTAGTAAAATAGGTTAATGGTTAATAAAAGAAGTTTAAGTTTAAATTGTACGAAAGTTCATTACTTCCCTTATGACAGCAAATTTAGCAGGTAAAATCCAATTTCGTAATTCATACACAGGAATACCGAAGTACACGGGATGACATAATAACACAACATCCAATGTGTAACAAAGTAAAATCCATATTTCACCATCAGCGTTATTTAAGTCCAAGAAAATCAAGGCACACAAGTCGATACATTAAACCAACAATCCAGCAGGTAACATCGGTAAAGTCAATCCATAATTTAACATCATTTACAATGGATTACAAATATAGGTCGGAATACAAACACAAAACACCTATGGCCATTTCGGGGGTATATAACCGTATTTAGAGCACAAACTAGTGATAACCCCCTCTTCAGGGTAAAGAACATACACAAACATCAATGCAGGCACCAGTCTATTTTGTATTACCCACAAGGGGCGCCATAGAGGGGACGATACAATCTGATTTGGGGTCAGATGAAACGGATGAATTTACAGAAACATGCATTTAAAAATTTTGAACAATGAAATTGGAATAAAATCGAATGATGAGACAGACCGGGAGACATTACGGATGGAGTGGTAAGGCGGGTTTAGTACGGACCCCGCCTCGCCACTGATAACTGAGATGAGTCCTTCGTCTCGTTCATGCGGTTACATTCATTCGCAACTTTCGTGCTACACTCTTCCATCGACTCTCAAACATTTTCGCAGTCAGACATTTCCTCTCTAGCTCTACTTTCCTTTTGATGTGGAAGGTGAAATAATTCACCAGTGCAGAGCTAGATATGAAAATGCCTGACTTCATGCCTTTCATCCTCGTTTTCCAAATAACCTGTCTCGCAATTGCTACCACAGTGAGAAAACAAATATTGTGCTCTAAATACGGTGATATACCCCCGAAATGGCCATAGGTGTTTTGTGTTTGTATTCCGACCTATATTTGTAATCCATTGTAAATGATGTTAAATTATGGATTGACTTTACCGATGTTACCTGCTGGATTGTTGGTTTAATGTATCGACTTGTGTGCCTTGATTTTCTTGGACTTAAATAACGCTGATGGTGAAATATGGATTTTACTTTGTTACACATTGGATGTTGTGTTATTATGTCGTCCCGTGTACTTGGGTATTCCTGTGTATGAGTTACGAAATTGGATTTTACCTGCTAAATTTGCTGTCATGAGGGAAGTAATGAACTTTCGTACAATTTAAACTTAAACTTCTTTTATTAACCATTAACCTCAACGAATGAACTATTTTACTACGTTTCCCTATGTATTATTTTTTTTCTCTATATTATTTTTTCTAAATATATATTTTTATTCCACTATATCTGTACCGGTCTATAATATTTTTAATCACTTTTTAATCGCAGTTTATTTATTTATGTTATTCTATTATATTTTTAATCGATTTTATTCTTATGTATAAAAATTTTGACTTCCCTTTGCGAACTTGGTTTTGTGGTTTATGCTGTACTTCTTATATGTGGTCATTGGTGGGCTGTGGCTTTTTGAGTCGATGACCTAATGGTTTTATTCTGCAATTAACTTTATATATATGTGTATATATATATATATATTCCGTTTACATATTGGCTAAACTGGCAATATGACCATCCCCAAGTACAACAATATATATATATATATATATATATATATATATATATATATAGACACACATATATACATATATATCTTCAGGTCTTTACGAAGGTCCAACTTCCATACAGATCTCGAACTATGGCATGCTGCTCAGGCTTTGCTCTTTCTTTCAACTATATCATCCTCTGTGTTCCCAATCTTTGCTCCCAGATACAGGAAGTCCTCAACCAACTCTAGTAGCTTCCTGCTTACATTCATAACTTTCTCTGGCTTCTGAATGTTCTCTACCAGATATTTTGTCTTAATTTCATTCATCTTCAGCCCCACACTCATCGACACATTTTCTACCTCCTGCATCAATTCCTCTGCCTCCCTCACTGTGTTTGTCACCAGAACTATGTCATCAGAAAATTCAGCATCTGATATCTTTTTAGCCTTAACCCTGCTGCCCTGAGTTTCTCCAATGCAAGGCGCATGCAATAGTTCATCAAGATGATAAAAGGGTAGGAAAACAATGTATCTCCCTGAAGCACTCCTGCCAGTATCTCAAAGAATTCCATCATCTCAACAGGTGTAATGACTTGGGCTCTGGTGTTGGTGTAGAGCAGTGATATCAGGTCCAGTATCTTCTTAGGGATTCCATAAGCCTGTAAGATCTTCATCAGGCAGTAACTTTCCACAGAATCAAAGGCCTTCCTAAAGTCAATGAAAACCATGACAGTAGGATGACTTTTTGCTCTAACTCCCTCTAATATCCTCCTCAGCATTAGGATGTGACTGATGGTTGATCTTTCCTCTCTGAATCCGTTCTGGTTGTCCCTAAACTTCTTCTCCATCTCGGGTTGGATCCTGTTTAGAAGTCTGTGCTGTTGTACAGATCTGAGACTTGTACACTGACCAAGAAACTCACTCAGATAGTTGATGGGTGCTACTCACTCGAGAATGCTGAGGATAGCTCTGAAGATTAATCAGTATTCACTGAAGATGAAGAACTCAGAGATGTATGAGAGCCTCCCAATAGTTAGCTTGAAAATAACACAGAGGAGACTGAGGTTAGCTGGACATGCTCACCATCATTCAGAGTTGATACTGCACTCAGTGCTCCTTTGGGAGCCCCTACATGGACGTACTAGGAGGAGACCGAGAATGACATATGTTGATGCCCCAAAGACAGGCACTGGTCTCTGGGAGACACAGGAGCTGGCAGTGATGATGAGAGACAAAGACCGCTGGAGAAAATTTGTCCAAGGATCTCTGGAATTTTACCTGCCCTAGATAGATAGGTAGATAGAAAGATATATGTAATAATGAGTGGACAAACAAAAGAAAAGGGCACTCATTAGGTTTAGTAGGAGTTACATGTATTATTTAAAACAGTTTGATTCAGTTCCATGCAGCTTAACAGAAGCCTTCTCTTTCAGACTTTGGTAATCTAAAGACTAAAAGAGATGTGCTTCTGTTAAAGGCCTGTGAAACTTTAAGTCACATGGAACCAAATTAAATGGTTTTAAATAATGCATGCATGCACGCACACACATACACACACATACATACATGAGGTGGTATCAAAAGGTTCCTGGACTTGTTATATTTAATACAAAACAACTTATTTACCTAAGTTTTAACATCATCTCCTTCAAAATAGTCACCTTGCACAGGTGCGATTTGCTCAAGATAACAACAGGGTTAAAACTGCAACCTTTGTCCTGCCTTTTCATCTAGAGGAAGAGATGGAAGTCTGCAGGTGCTAAATCTGTTGCATAATGCGGGTGTGGAAGCAGTACCATGTTCTTGGAAACAAACTCATGGATGAGGACAGAATGTATTGTCGCCATGATGAGTCCAAATCTTCATGCTCCACAGATCCAGTTGCTTTCACCAAATGTTCTACATCAAACATTTCAAAATGTCACAGTAGTTGATGGTCCAGTCCTGAGGGATGAATTCTTGATGCACAATACCATGGATGCTGAAAAAGATAATGAGCATGCTCTTCATTGAGCTGTGGCTCTGTCATGCCTTCTTTGGTTGTGGTGATGAAGGCCTCTTCCATTGTGACAACTGCTGCTTCATCTCAGGGTTGTACCTGTAGACCCAACTCTTGTCATCGGTGATGATCCTCGACATGAAAGATGGGTCATCAGTGGCACATTGATGGGGATCTTGACAGACTTTGACGAGATGTTCTTTCTGCTCAGTATTCAGCAGAGACATGTCATATATTCAATTTAGATGTTAGGATTGCCTGCATGGAGCCATAAGACAGACCAACAACATCAAGAATGTCATCGATTGTCTGCCAGCAATCCTCATGCACAAGCTGATGAATTTTCTGCATATTTCCAGGGGTGACGCTTCAGATCATTTATCATCTTACAGGAACATTCTTACACTTTTGAAGTGCCTGTGACACTCGAAAAATTGTGTATGACCCACTGCCTTGTTGCTGTAAATTTCCTGAATGTCTCTGTAGCTGACTTCTCGAGGTCAATGCAAAATTTCATTGTTGGCTCTTTGTTCCTGTCCATGACAAAAGTCGCAGACTACAGTAAACATGTGATTAGAAAAACACAAATTTCACAACTTGCAAAGTAAACACAGTGATGTCACTCAGCACACTGCCTCATGAAGGTCACTCCTAGCTCTCACTGTACACATAAACCATGTGCTGCCATCTGTTGGCATGCTACAGAACTAGTCTGGCAACTTTTTGATATCATCTCTCTATATATGTATGTTTGTATGTATTATTGAAAACGGTTTGATTCAGTTTTGTGTGACAAAGTTTCACAGGTTTCTAACAGAAGCCCATCTCACAGACATACATACATACATGATGGCCATCCACTCGTGACCGAGGAAGACCATTGCCGACCTTCAGGAACCTTCTGCGCTCTAGTACTAACTTACATTTTGCATTTATGGCTCCGTTGGTGGCTAATGAGCCCTGCTCTTGATAAGCATACACGACTGCAAACATTGCAGATTAAGCTTTCCCCATCCACTGTACGAGCCATGCACTTTCGCGCAGCTCGCTTAAATTCTTCATGCTGGATACATGCTCTCTCAAAAGTGTTGATCCCCTCCTTAACCTGCTTCCTCTATCTGTGACGATGACAGGCATTGTTCTCCCAGTCAGCGTCCTGCATATCACAAGCCTTTAATGAGGACTTGACACAGTCCTTAAAGCACAGCCTTGGTTTCTGCCGGAGTCCTCTTCCATTTACAAGTTCTCCATAGAGCATCTGCTTAGGAATCCTGCTATCCTTCATTCTAATAACGTGTCCAGTCCAACGTAACCGGTGCTTGTGCACCATCGCCTCAATACTCAAGATATCAGCTGTCCTCAGGATCTGTGTGTCTGGAATCCTTGAGGTCCAGCCAATATTGACAATGTGCCTGAGACATCTCTGATGAAAGCGTTCAAGGACCCTTACCTGACGTTTGTACAGAGTCCATGTTTCACACGAGTAGAGGAGCGATGTCAGTACACAAGCACGGTACACAGCAACTTTTGTTTGCCTTGCTATGCCATGCTGGGACCAGACACGAGACTGAAGAGACCAGAAGGAATTAGTTGCTCTCTGCAACCTGAAGCATATTTCCTCATCCAGGGAGCAAGAATGGCTGAGTGTGCTGCCCAGGTAGACAAACTTGTCTACTACTTTCAGAATTGTTCCTTCAACCAAGATAGCTGGTTTCACATATGGATTTCCTGGTGCAGGTTGGAACATTACAACAGTCTTGTCCAGGCTAATGCCAAGTCCAAATACCTTGCAAGAAGCAGAAATGCAATTCATGAGTATTTGCATGTCATCCACTGTATGAGTGACTAAGTCACAGTCATCTGCATAAAGGAGGTCCGAATAATAGAATGGAGAACCTTTGAATTGGCAGCAAATCGGTGAAGATTAAAGAGGCGGCCAGAAGATCGATATCTGACATAAGTTCCCAGAGAGCTAACCTTAGCAAAAGCATGAGTAAAAGCAGCAGCAAAGTACAAAGAAAAGAGAGTTGGGGCAAGGATGTCACCCTGCTTGACACCATTCTCTACAGGAATGGGTCCCGCCATGCCACCACCAACATTGACCCAAGCTTCCATCCCATCATGAAATGATTTAATTATAGATATAAAGTGATCTGGACATCCAAGTTTGCCAAGTATTTTCCATAGAAAGGCCCTATTTACAGTATCAAAGGCCTTTGTTAAATCAATGAATACCTGGACAAGATCCATATTCTGCTCATAGCACTTCTCCTGCATCTGTCTTGCTGTGAAAATCATATCCATTGTCCCTCTACCAGATCGGAAGCCACATTGAGATTCAGATAGGACATCATTTACGAGACACCCATTCAGACGAGTAAGAAGAATATTTGCCAGAACCTTGCTAGCAGCTGATAGTAGAGCAATACTTCTGTAGTTACCACACATTGTTCTGGCTCCTTTTCCTTTATATAGAGGAAGAATAATTGCATCCTTCCAGTCCTTAGGGGTAGCACCATCCCTCCAGACTGCACTAATAAGTTCATGAAGGGACTGTGTGATGTAATTACCACCAAATCGCAAGACCTCAGCACAAATTCCATCCTTTCCAGGTGCCCTACCAAGATTCAATTTACTTATTGATGTCATTACTTCATCTATTGAGGGCGAAGAGTCTAAAGGAGCCAATGATAAGTCTTTGTTGCATAGTATCAATCACTGTTTCATCCACAACTGACTCATGGTTTAGGAGTTCAGAGAAGTGTTCGATCCAGCGACCTGTGATTTCTGTTGATTTAGTAAAAAGGGTGGAAGACTCCTTGGAAAGCAAAGGAGCTGATGTAGAGCTCTTGGGTCCATAAGCTCGCTTCATAAGATGGTAAAGCTTCTTGCTGTCATTTGCATCAGCAGCAGCCTGAACATCACGAGCAAGATCCTCCCACCAAGTGTTCTGCATCTTCCTGAGAGATCGCTGCAGTAGTGATTTTACACTGTTATAGTGGGCAAGTGCTAGACTTCACTGCACAGTAGACAGTTCTCTGTGTAGCAATACACTGTGAGCATGGTGCTTTACCACCAATAGTCGCTGAACTTCAGCATCATTCTCGTCAAACCAGTCTCTGTGTCTGGCAGTAACATACCCCAGTGTTTCGGCTGCACATTGAACAACCTGGTCTCGAAAATCTTCCCATGCTGCAGCAGTTTCAATGCTGGACAAGCGAGTCTGAAGCTCTTTCCTGACCACATCATATACCTTGTGGACATTTAGACGGCGAGGAATGCTGACTGGTCCTCTTCTCTCTTTTACTGTAATTACCATTCGGAACTTTGCTCGCACCAGACTGTGGTCTGTCCAGCATTCTGATCCATGAAAGGACTTGACATTACAAATGTCATAAATGTCGCGCTTGCGGATGATGACATAATCCAGCAAGTGCCAAACTTTGGACCTTGGGTGCATCCATGTTGTTGTGTGATCACCTTTGTGCATAAAATGAGTGCTTGCGATGTAGAGACCATGTTCTTCACAAAGCTCCAGTAGCATGAGACCATTGCTATTCATTTTCCCTACTCCAAAACGTCCTAGAGAGTTCTATGTTTGCCAGTCTGTTCCAACTCTGGCATTAAAATCCCCCAGTAGAATGACTTTATCAGAATTGGGGATTTTTCTAAGTATGCCTCTCAGCTGGGTATAAAACATTGTTTTATCTTCATCACAGCTAGTCAAAGTAGGTGCATAGGGACTTATTAGAGTAGCAAACCGCTTACCTTTCAAGTGCAACCATAGCGTCATTATACGTTCATTTATAGAAACAGGGAGCTCTTCCAACTTAAGGATATCAGATCGGACTGCAAAACCAACACCAGCCTCTCTATGCTCCTCCTGCCTTCCCTTCCCAAAAAAGGTGTATCCACCTCCTACTTCTTCAAGCTGACCATCATCTTCTAGATGAGTCTCTGAGAGTGCAGCTATATCAATTTTATAACGGTTCAGCTCACGAGCAACATACATACATACATACATACATACATACATCTATATATGTATTGATATATGTGTGTGAATCAGGGAAAAGATGCACTCTGTCAGTAGAGTGGGTATATTATTTGAAATGTATAGTATTAAAATATAGTATTATATATATACATATATATATATATATATATACATACATACATACCAGGTCTGATCAATAAGTATCCGGACTGTTGCCATAGTAACGAAGCTAAAGCACACAGAGTGAAGCTGCTTGACAAAGATTGACTTTGAACTCTACTGTGCATGCACACTAAGTTTTAACGTTCTAACTCACTTCTACTGTTTACAGAAGTGCTTGGAAGGAAGGTGTATAGCATGTGATCATTGCATTGACCATGACAGAGAAAGTTGTTACGGTGATATCCGCTCAGAGGCCTAGGCAAAGTTGTAGAAAGTGTGTGGAGAGGAATGTATGAGCTGCACACAAACACCTAATGGCATGAATCGAAACATATATGTAGGTTTCTGGCATCTGCTATTTCTTTTAGAGCTTTATAATATATAATTTATTAGTATTGTTTTTATAAAAGACTTTCAACCTCATTATATCATACAAATAAATTATTTATACATCCATAATTCTCCATTTTCTTTCTTTCATTATTAACAATATATAAATACACACACATACACACACACACACACACACACATATCTATCCAGATTACAAGTTTAGATTTATACCTGTAATTATTGGGACACTAGGATATGTAATACACTGCTTAAATACCAATCTAGAGAAATTAGACTTTTCAAAACCAGAAAGGAGAAAGCTGATTCAAAGACTACAGATCCAAGACATCACTGGAACTGTAAAAATTTGTAAAACTTTCCAGAAGTTTATCAATTAAGTATATGTGAGCATGTCTAGATATGCAAGTATATGCGTGAGAAGACATACATAAAACAAAACATAGATTTGCAATACATACATAGATACATACATACATACATACATACATACATACATACATACACATGCATTCATATGCACACACCTATACATAAGGGAGATGTTAGACATAAGTCGCTACAGATAAATAAAATATGTATGCTCTACTTTTACATACTGAATCCTATTTCTCCTGCTTTTAATCACCAAAACTCTCCTTCTATCTCCCTCTCTGTGCGTATGTGTGAGTGTTTGTGCATGTAAACAGCACACACACACACACACACACATACATATCTTTTATCTTTTACTTGTTTCAATCATTAGACTGTAGCCATGTTTAGGCACTGCCTTGAATCTTTTATTCGAATGAATCAACCCCAGAACTTATTGTTTCTTCAAAGCCTGATACATATTCTATCAGTTTCTTTTACCAAACTGCTATGTTATAGGGATGGAAACACACCAGCACCGGTTGTCAAGCAATGGTGGGGGACAAACACATGCACAAAGACATACACACACACACACACACATATACACAACAATTTCCATCTTCTAAATCTACTCTCAAGGCTTCGGTTGGACTGAGGCTGTAGTAGAAAACACTTGCTCAAAGTGTCATGAAGCAGGACTGAACCTGGAACCATGTAGTTGCGGAGTGTTGAAGCAGAGGAGGGTGAATAGAGATGAGAGAAAGGAGATAATCACAACCCCTCATTACTTAATAGATTCTCAGATGTAATTCTCTCTTGTAAACACAGGTTCTACACATCATTTGTCTACTTTGTTAAATCTATTTAATCCTCTGACTACAATTACCCTTAATTATAATTTACCTTAAGGTATAACTAAGTCACTCTAGCAACTTACCCCCTCCAATAATACCTCCCTTTCTACTAAATTATTCCTCCTTATGATTATTTTTGCACATTCCTCTTACCCACCACATCCCACCTCTCTCATAACCACCCCATCCTCACATGCATTCTTTCCCCGTTTTCTCCTATCTCCTCTTCAACCAAAACTTACAACTAGCCAACTGCCTTAGCTACCAAATTTACAAGCTTTTTAATCCCATCAATGTAAAACTCTTTTGGTTTCAAAGTGAAGAACTCTGAAATGTCAGTTTCGAACTCCTTCTGGCTTGTGAAAGTTATGTCCCTCAAATGATTCTGTAAACTACGAAACAAATGGTGGTCTGAAGGAGCAAGGTCGGGAGAATAAGGTGGATGAGGAATTTTTTCCCGACCAAGCTCTTCGATCTTCTGTGATGTAATATTTACAGTGTGTGGTCGGGCATTGTTCAATTCACTAAAGCGGGTTTTTTTTTCTTCAAAGCTAGTTTCAAACACTCTAATTGCTGACAGTAAACTTGCGCATTGATTGTTGCATTAGGTGGTAACAATTCAAAGTGAATTACTCCTTTGCAATCCCACTAGATAGAGAGAAGAACCTTTTTTCCATGAAGTTCCCTTCTCTGTTGTGGTTGAGCTTTTTCCCTTTTACCAAGCCACTGTTTACGATGTTTAACATTTTGATAGAAGATCCATTTTACATCACCAGTCAAAAGTCTATCCAAAAATGGTGAAATGAGTTCGTGAGAATGGAGAGAAAAGCAGATGTCAACTTGGGATTTGCGGTTGCTTTCGGACAATTCATGAGGCACCCATTTTCCAAGTTTAGGAACCTTTCCAAGTTTTTGAAGATGATGATGAACAGTTGTATGGTTTGAACTAAGCTTTATTGCCAATTCTTCAACTGATAATTTCTGATATTTTCTTCAAATAATGCCTCAAGGAGCTTATCATCAAACTCAACTGGACGTTCTGTTCGATCTTCATCTTCAAGGCTGAAATCTCCACTTCTGAATTTTGCAAACCATCTTCTGCAAGTTCTTTCATACAATCATTCTTTCCCATAAACTGAGCGTATGTTTTGAGTCGCTTTGGCTGCAGAGTTTCCTTTTTTGTACTCATAAAGTATTATGTGCCTCAAATGCTCTTTGGATACTTCCATGTTAGAAATTTTAATTCTATTATTCTGTAAAATAATATTTAATTAGTTTAAATTTACACAAATGCATGAAAATAATTTTTAATTCCATTAGACATTCTAAAATACTATTAAATTTCATTCAATTTTTAAAATCAGACAGAGCTTATGGGATGACCTGATATTTAAATATTCATCATCTGAAAATCTTCAGTCTTTGCTATTTTTCTGTTTGCACATTTTGTATATCAAAACCCAATGTATTATATATATTATTTGTTACTCTGTGTAATTGCCGCCATATCTGTTCACCTGGATTTCTTTTATAGCCACTCTTTATTCCATGGAATTGGTCTCTCATAAAGACATCAGTGTCTAAGTTCAAATCATTTGAGCACTGCTAAATGTTTTCTAAACTGAGATTCTCTGGATCTCATCTCTTGATTATCATCTTCATCATCATCATCGTTTAACGTCCGCTTTCCATGCTAGCATGGGTTGGACGATTTGACTGAGGACTGGTGAACCAGATGGCTACACCAAGCTCCAATCTGATTTGGCAGAGTTTCTACAGCTGGATGCCCTTCCTAACGCCAACCACTCCAAGAATATAGTGGGCAAGGGCCCGGGAACAGGGGGTGCAGCGGGTGCACCCGCACCCCCTAGAATTTTCAGGGGGTGCAAGATCAAAATTTGCACCCCCTACATAATCTTACCAGTTGCAGAAAAAAAAGTGTCTAAAATCTATCGGTATAAAATGCTGAAGTTCAATCTCGTTTCAAAACAAAGAAAAAAAAATATATATATAAATAAATAAAAGTGATGAAGCTAGCATAAAATTCCCTAGGGAATTCTGAAGGCAAGTAGCGTCAAAATACAAAAAAGTAAGTGACAATAACAACATTAGCAGCAACAATAACAACAACAAAACCAGCATGTATGGTTAATTTTGAATATATAGCATTACTATTACTTGAATTATTGAAGACAGCTCCCACGCCTGTCAATACTTCTCTCCATCTTTTAGTACCACTCCCAAGTTCTTTGTAATTGATGTTGCTAAAGACTTAAAACATGGTTGAATAGATTCGACCATTTGACCCCAGTCTAAAAATAAAGCCCCTTCAGAATTCTTTCAATACAAAACACCATTATTTGCTTGACCACTGCCTGGGTAAGTGCCTTTTTTTTCAACTCCAACTTTAGTCTTGATTCACCTTTTCATTCTTTTTTTTTTTCAATCTACGGAGAAATGGCTAAATTTGCCCTCTTTATCGGTGAGGCCTAATGTTCGAAGGTCTTGCCTCCACACCTCATCCCAGGTCTTCCTGGGCCTGCCTCTTCCACGTGTTCCCTCAACCGCTAGGGGGTGGCACTTTTTCACACAGCTATCCTCATCCATTCTCGCCACATGTCCATACCAGCGCAATCGTCTCTCTTGCACACCACATCTGATGCTTCTTAGGTTCAGCTTTTCTCTCAAGATACTTACACTCTGTCAGGTATGCACACTGACATTACTCATCCATTGAAGCATACTGGCTTCATTCCTTGCGAGCTTACGCATGTCCTCAGCAGTCACGGCCCATGTTTCACTGCCATGTAGCATGGCTGTTCGTACACATGCGTCATACAGTCTGCCTTTTACTCTGAGTGAGAGGCCCTTTGTTGCCAGCAGAGGTAAGAGCTCTCTGAACTTTGCCCAGGCTATTCTTATTCTAGCAGATACACTTTCAGTGCACCCACCCCCACTACAAACTTGGTCACCCAGATATCGGAAGCTATCAACTAGGTCTAGTTTTTCTCTCTGGAATGTGACAGAAGTTGTTTTCTGCAAATTTTCAGTGTTTATTGCACTTGAACATCTGCCACATACAAAAACTAAATTCCTAGTTAACCTGCCTTTGATATTGCTGCACCTCTTATGTGTCCATAGCTTGCACTGGGTACATCTTATAGAGTTTCAACCTAAACCTTTTCTACAGATGGAGCAGGGCCATCTACCTGAAGGGGATTGTGTTTTGTCTACCTTCCTACTTATTAGGACTTTGGTTTTAGCTAGGTTGACTCTAAGGCCCTTCGATTCTAGTCCTTGATTCCACACCTGAAACTTCTCTTCTAGTTCTGATAGTGACTCAGCAATTAATGCAAGGTCATCAGCATAGAGGAGCTCCCAGGGGCATCCTGTCTTGAATTCCTCTGTTATCGCCTGGAGGACTATGATAAATAGGAGGGCCTGAGGACAGAACCTTAGTGGACCCCTACCTCTACCTGGAATTCTTCACTGTACTCATTGCCAACCCTCACCTTACTGACAGCGTCTCTGTACACGGCTTGCACAGCTCTCACTAACCATTCTTCTATCCCTAGTTTCCTCATTGACCACCAGATAAGGGATCGGGGGACCCTGTCAAAGTCTTTCTCCATGTCAACGAAAGTCAGGTACAGAGGTTTTTCTCTTGCAGCTGTCTTACCAGAAATATAGCATCAGTGGTGCTTTTCTCTGGCATGAACCAAAACTGAATCTCATCTAAACTGACTCACACCCTAATTAGTTGGGCTATGACCCTCTCTGTGACTTTCATAACCTGATCTAACAACTTGATACCTCTGTAATTATTTGTATCTAAAGTGTCCCCTTTACCCTTGTCACAGTTGACTATGGTGCTGCTACACCAGTCATCGGGTATGACTCCTTCGTGTATCACCTGGTTAACAATATGGGTCACTAGGCTATAGCCGACACTACCAGATATTTTGAGCATCTTTGCAGTGATTCCTGATGGGCCGGGGGCTTTCCCTGTCTTCATAGTCTTAATTGCTTTATCTACCATGGTATTGTCAATTCGGATAGCTGGTCCCTCTGTTGAGTCAACATCCGGCAGACCCTCTTTCTCCCATTCATTCTCTTTATTGAGCAATATTTTGTAGTGGCGTCTCCAAACCTCTTTCTTTGCAGCCTCGTTTAGAGCAAGCATACCATCATCCATGCTAACACATTTCTCTCCCATGACATCACGATTCTCTCTCACTCACTGTCTTGCAACACGAAATACTTCAAGTCTTTGGTCCTGCACCTATATATACATCTATATACACAAACATCAGATAAAAGAATGGTTAATGAGGTAAGAAGTTTGCTTCCCAACCACATGGCTCCAGGTTCAGTCCCACTGCATAAGCACTTTGGGCAAATGTATTCTGATATAGCCTCGGGCCAACCAAACCTTGTGAATGGATTTGGTAGATGGAAACTGAAAGAAGCCCATGATATATATATATATATTTATCTGTGTGCATGTGTCTTTCTATCTGTGTTTACATCACCATAATTTAGTTGTTTGGCAAGAGACCAATAGAATAAGTACCAGGCTTAAAAAATGGTCTGAGATTGATTCATTTAACTAAAACTTCTTCATGTGGGGCACAAGTAAAAGATAAAAGATAAACAAGTAAAAGATAAAAGATACACAATCTTGGAAGGCAGCCATCTTTAATGAGGTGTTGGTAAATTTATGAATAATTTTTGTAATTTATTAAGCCACCTTTCAGAGTATGTAG
>NC_142956.1:10333878-10348519 GCF_046866305.1 Octopus bimaculoides
GCTAGCTGTCGATGCCTATATGCCTTTGAAAACATAAGGACGCAGGAGTCCAACAAGAAATTGTGTTTCCTAGGGCTAAATAACAGTAGCATTCTTCCTTTTTATGGGACTGTCACATTAAGTTGATAACATACTATCACTTTATTGTGCTGCTACTGCATAAAGCTCTCTGAGATATTTAGAAATATATTATTTCTATTTTCAAATAGTAAAAGGTTGTCATTATAGTACTCAGAGTTTCAAACGTCAGAGCGAAGAGCTACGATACATTCTTGTCGGCTATTAATGGCAACAGATGCTATGAAAACCGTTGAATAAAAGGGAAGTTACTCTAGTAGGCAGAAAAAAGAAAAAAGAAAAAAAATACACGCAACCATATTCTCGCAATACATAGACATAAACCTCCTGTGTTCACAATGTCTACATATGTACACACTCACACAAACATGTATACATACATGCACATACACACATACAAACATATATGTATGTACATACTCATACATCCACACATACTTACACACACAGGCATACGTATATATATATATATATATATATATATATATATGTATACACACACACACACACACACATATATATACATGTATGTATATATACATATGTGTGTGTGTGTGTATGCACCCTCATCCTCATATACACATAGGTGCTTACATGATTACACGTAACATAATACATATATATTTAGACATAAATATATATATATATATATATATATATATATATATATACAGACATACATTCACATTCCTGCATATATACAATCATATGCATAGCCGTATAAATGAAGAGGGCGTGTACATGAAAGTCGCACATATGCACTGGACACAGTCTTACACTCATATACATATACATATGTACACACATGTAGACACTCACACAATTAAAAAGGAAAATGGAAAAAAATGAAAAAATATATATAAAAAATTAAAAAAATTAATGGAAGTTAAAACATATGGGAAAGCTTGTGCAGGAACATAGTAGAAATGTGGATTCTAGCCATGATCTTGGGGTGCCCAAAACCGTAACAGGTATTTTGTAACATGTGGACATGATCCAAAAGTTCAGTTCTTGAATTTAAACAAGTAGTGGGGTCGAAAGAACTTTTCCAGATGAGCCATCTTTCCACATTACAAAGACCGCACTTACCACTACCATTGGTATAAAGTTTACACTTGGCTAAGGTCTTCCAGTAAATACTGTAGTTGACACCTGGTTTTTTTAGGAACCATATATAACTGGATAATTTGGTAGTTTTCATTTATTCCAGTGTGTGAAGCTTAAGGTGTGATTGTTGAATCTTGCTTTGAAATTTCCCTCTGTGAAACCCACATATCCCTTGGTTGAAACTGTATTATTAGCATTCATGGAATTTACAGTGGTTTCATAAATAATGTATGTCTTATATATATATATATATATATATATATATATATATATATATATATTATGTTACGTGTATGCATGTAAGCACATATGTTTATATAAGGATGAGGTTGCTTACACATATACATATATATATATGTATATTTATATGCGTGTGCGTGTGTGTGTGGATATATGTGTATGTATGGATATGTACATATATATATATGTTTGTGTGTGTATGTGCATGTACATATACATGTTTGTGTGAGAGTGTATGTACGAAGGCTTTGTGAACGCAGGAGGTTTATATCTATGTGAGAATATGGTTGCGTGTATTTTTTATTGCCTTTCTTTTTTTCTTTTTCTACCTATTAGAGTAACTTCCCTTCTATTCAATGGTTTTCATAACATCTGTTGCCATTAGTAGCCAATGTTAATGTATCGTAGCTCTTCGCTCCAACATTCGAAACTCCGAGTACTATAATGACAACTTTTACTGTTTGTTCTAAATTATAACACATATGTATCTATATATATATATATATATATATATATATATATATATATATAGTATTAATAATGAAAAGGAGAACAGAGAACTTTTAAAGGAGAACAGAGAATTTTTACATCTATAATTTCATTAAACAGTTATTTACAGTGTCCTTTTCTGGACGTGCACGTGTTTCAACTCTATCAACTGCACACTGTTAAATATGAGTTTCTCTTCAAAACAATAGTAAAATTAGGACCCTGATAAAACTGTACCAACACTGACATCAGGATGTTTAAGAAAATTATAAATGTGAAAATTCTCCTTTCTCCTTATCATTAATAATACTATTACTTACTCAACAGAAACTATGCAGTCCTGAATAGGACACTTGGATTTACTAAGTGAGAATAGTTATCAGAGTTTACAACTTATCGTTAACTTGGGTATCACTAAAAGGCCATTGTAGTTAGCCTGCATCTGAAGCCGATTTAAGAGGAAACACGGTAACTGCCAGGATTATATATTCCTTTAAACTCGTTTTTGGATATAGATATATGTATATAAGAAAAAGAAGAAAATGAAAAACTTGATATGCAGACATCAATTAATCAAAACAAATCCAATTTCAAGTAAGATCAAACTCCAAGATCCTACAATTGTTTCCATGCCCAATTAATTCAAATTAGAAAAATTAAATTAAAGATTCATATTGAATGAACATATTGAATATAGTTAACTGAACATTTCTTCAGGGTCAGAACTTGATAGAAAAAAGGACTACGTCCCAATGTGTTGATATATCATTGGTAAATGCACATATCTGCACTTAATGCTGAGTTAGCCAATGATATATCAATACATTTGGATGTAGTTCCTTTTCTATGAAGTTCTCACCCCAAAGAAATGTTCAGTTAACTATATTCAATATGAATCTTTAATTTAATTTTTCTAATTTGAATTAATTGGGCAAGGAAACAATTGTAGGATCTATGAGTTTGATATTGTTTGAAATTAGATATGTTTCCATGAGTTAATGTCCGCATATGAATTTCTCCATTTTCTTTTTCTTATACATAAATGGTAATGTACCCATATCCATCAATGTGAAACTCACATCTTTTAGTATTTCACTGATACACTGGATAAAACCAGGGAACCTGGATGCTGACATCCCTTTAAGAGGTATTTATATCCTTGAAATAATTAATATACAACTATACACACATATACTTATATACATACACACATATATATATATATATATATACACACACAGACATACACATTCATACTTATATATATGTGTGTGTGTATTATGCAATACATACATACACATACATGTATACATATCTATATACAGCATCACTTGTTTAAACATCACCTGGTAAAATGTCATCTGACAAATTGTTTTGTTCTCAGCTTGAAGAATGGCAAAAATAAATTATTATTCAAATCATACAAAAATTGGGTAACTATTTAACAAGACTTGTGGTTTTATTTTCACATTGTATACATACATATACCTATTTATTGACGGCATAAGAAGTTGTAAACTTCAAGAAAACATAAAATAATTTTTGGGTGGGAGTGTTGGATCTTGAAGTAGATAAGCTATAGATCATGACATGCAAATATTGGGTTAAAAAATCCTTTTTGGATAGGAAAAGTTAAACAGTGTCCATGGGACATGAAGCCATATCTCCAGCAGCCTTCAACTTAATCTATCCAAAAGTTTTCTCTTAACCCAATATTTCGATGTTATTATTTGTAGCTTATCTGCTTCAAGATCAAAGATTCCAAAAATGAATTACTATATTACGTATATATCTGTGTGTATGTATGTATGCATATATATATATATATATATATATATATATATATATATATATATATATATATATATATACTCTCACACACACACACACACACACACACACACACACACACACATATATATATATGTATGTATGTATATAAATAAATATACACACAACTAAACTTATATATATATATAATTAATCTTATTCTTATTGTGGGAGGAGCCCCTGGATTTCATCCCCCACATATATGCTTTCTCATTGGTTATGCCTTCCTGTATGTATGCTTAAATGTATTTGTTTTCCCAAATAAAATTCACATCATGTTTGAGGCTCTGATGAAACTGTAAGGTGTTACTCAGGCACTCAACTATGAGTCCACTGCGTCATATTGTGGAAACAGCTGTAAGCTAATGAAGCTCATACGACAATTGATTATTCGTTTGTCATCTCTCTCTCTATATATATATATCTATATCTATCTGTCTATCTATCTATCTATCTATCTATCTATCTATCTATCTATCTATATATATATATATATATACATATGCATATATATATATATATATATATATATATAGATGTTTTTGCCAGGTTGAATAGGTTGCCTGTGGGGCATTGTGTGATTATGTTGCGTGATCGTTTGTGCAATTTTGCTTGTGATAGAACCTGAATGTGTGAAAAGAGCGGTGGTTGCAGTTGCTAAACGCTTCGTTATATCGATTAAGTAGAGTGGGAGAATTGTATTTTAAAATATGGAACGCCTCCGTTAGGCAAAGCTTGCAATTGGAGCGCTGGCCCTGGTAACCTGGCAAAAACATCTATCTTTCACCATCTTTTGAATAGGATTATTTCCTTTCGATCATCTCACCACACATATACCACCAAATCTATTTCTTCTATTCACAAATTTCACAAGAACACCACCTACGTATATATATATATATATATATATATATATATATACATACACACACCTAAAATTTCAACTAAGCATCTAGCCATCCTTAGAGATAAACTTTTCAAAAGATATTTTATTTAGTCTATTTGCATAATTAGCTGTATAGCTCTCCTCCTCCTTCTCCCCATCATCAGCATCATAATCTTCCTTTTCTATCATTGGAAGTGTTTTACTTTTTCTTTCTCTCTCCCCTCCTCTTATCTCTCACACATTCTTTCTTTGCGGCTCTCTTTCTCTTGCTCTCCCTCAGTCTCTCCTTAGCAGACACAGCTTCCAGAAAATACAAACAATTGAACAATAGAACAGGTTACTAGCTGTTTCTTTAAGCAAACATGCATAAAAGTGATAAATCTACCTGAATTGCAAATGTATATATATGTATATATATATAAAATGTGTGTATATATACATATATATATATAATGTGTGTATATATACATATATATATAAAATGTGTGTATATATACATATATATATATAATGTGTGTATATATACATATATATAAAGTATGTATGTATATGTGTATATATATATATATATATATATATATGTATGTGTATATATATATATATGTATATATATATCAATATATATATATATATATATATATATATATATATATACATATATATATATATATATACATATATATGTATGTGTATATGTATATATATATCAATATATATATATATATATATATATGTATGTAAGTATATACATATATATATACGTATGTATATACATATATACATATGTATGTATATAGTGTATATATATATATATATATGTATGTATGTAAGTATATACATATATATATATGTATGTATATACATATATACATATGTATGTATATAGTGTATATATATATATATATATATATATATATATATATATATATATATATATATATGTATATATGTATATAATGTATGTATATATATGTATATAATGTATGTATATATATATATATATAATGTATGTATGTATATATCTATGTAAATAATGTACATATGTGTATAGTGTATGTATGTATGTATATATATATATATATATGTATTTATAAATATATATACACACATGTATATATATACAGAAATATATTTATATACATACCTATGTATACATATATATATATATATATATATATATATATATATATACATATATATATATATATATATATATATATATATATATATATATATATATATATATATATATATATATATATACATATATATATATATATATATATATATATATATACATATATATATATATATATATATATATACACATACATATATATATATGTATGTGTGTGTGTATATATACATATATATGTTGTTTGCTTGTTGCTGATCGCTGACCAACAAGACCAATGTATTAACTGTTCAATGTAAGGTCATTTTAACAAATGACAGATCCCCAAAGTCTTTCACCCAACATCTTCTCACCCCATTTATTTGGACCCCTACCAGTCTACTGGACTATCAAACTAGGGCACTAAGGGTCCAATGTCTAAGGTCGCCTGGTACAGTTGTTACCGATTGTTCTGTAAATCCATTTTAGATATTTGCGCACATCTGTGTAGACACCATATTTGCTCTTCTGTCCACAGCCCTCTCCATAACTGGTGATGCCATATACATACCAGAGGGTGGTGCTGTTTGCTTGTACAGCACAAATCAATGGTCCCCCGCTGTCACCACCACATGAGTCTACTCCTCCCTCTTTGAAACCAGCACAGATCTGATCGCCAGTGATTGGGTAAGTGAATGCTTTCTGGCATCTGTTCCGGTCTACGATTGGTACCTCGGCTTCATGGAGGACCCTGGCACCATGTTGGTGTGCACCATTCACTTTGCCCCAACCAATGATGTTACAGATGGTGTCAGCACGTAGCTCCTGCTTCTTGCCTGGCAGACAGGCAAACCCAACAGTGTGGCTCTGACGCACAGGTCTCTTTAGTTTCAGTAGAGCAATGTCATTAGAAATGGTATGGAAGTCGAATTTCGGGTGGGGGAAGTCTTTCTCCAGGATCAGGTTGATCTCGCCACCTCTGCCACCATTATTTGCAGTACGCAAGTCATGCTCTCCGACACGCACAATCACTTTGCGCTTCTTGCCTCGCTTCCGGATGCAGTGTGCCGCTGTCAGAACCCACTGAGGAGAGATCAAAGTGCCGCCACAGTACTGCTTCTTGGAACGGGTCAGAATAGCAACCTGCAATGACAAAAACAAAAACAAATACAATAAGCAAAGCATTTATTATTAAAACAACATAATATTAAAACATGAAAAGCAGCCGTAGCACCCCCTTTACTTTCACCACTGCCACTATGACTACAACATTACTGTATACATCTATCAACTGTATAACTTTAACATTCACAGCACTGTTCTTAATACACGCCTCTATCCACCTACTCAGCACCACAAGAAGCATTAGCACTATCACCACCACTGTTACCAGCGTCATCACCACCACCATTATTACCATTGCTACTGTCACTGCCACCAACACTACCACTGCCACATGTTATTTAATAAATTTGTTCCAAGCTATGACATCATGACAGTTCTTGACAGCTAATTGGACAGAGGTGATGTATAGGGTCATGTAAATATATATATATATATATATATGAATATATATATGAATATATATATATATACATATATATATATATATATATATATATATATATATATATGAATATATATATGAATATGTGTGTGTATATGTGTGTGTGTATATGTATATATATAAATATCTATCATCATCATCATCGTTTAACGTCCGCTTTCCATGCTAGCATGGGTTGGACGATTTGACTGAGGACTGGTGAAACCGGATGGCAACACCAGGCTCCAGTCTGATTTGGCAGAGTTTCTACAGCTGGATGCCCTTCCTAACGCCAACCACTCAGAGAGTGTAGTGGGTGCTTTTACGTGTCACCCGCACGAAAACGGCCACGCTCGAAATGGTGTCTTTTATGTGCCACCCGCACAAGCCAGTCCAGGGGCACTGGCAACGATCTCGCTCGAAAATCCTACAGGAGCCAGTCAGGCGGTACTGGCAACGGCCACGCTCAAAATGGTGCATCTCATGTGCCACCCGCACAAGAACCAGTCCAGGGGCACTGGCAACGATCTTACTTGGCTTGCCGGGTCTTCTCACGCACAGCCCATTTCCAAAGGTCTCGGTCCGTAGTCATCGCCTCGGTGAGGCCCAATGTACGAAGGTCTTGCCTCACCACCTCAGCCCAGGTCTTCCTGGGCCTACCTCTTCCACGGGTTCCCTCAACTGTTAGGGTGTGGCACTTTTTCACGCAGCTATCCTCCTCCATTCTCACCACATGTCCATACCAGCGCAATCGTCTCTCTTGCACGCCACAACTGATGCTTCTAATGTTCAGCTTTTCTCTCAAGATACTTACACTCTGACGGGTATTCACATTGACATTACACATCCAACGGAGCATACTGGCTTCATTCCTTGCGAGCTTACGTATGTCCTCAGCAGTTACAGCCCATGTTTCACTGCCATGTAGCATGGTTGTTCGTACGCATGCGTCATACAGTCTGCCTTTTACTCTGAGTGAGAGTCCCTTTGTCGCCAGCAGGGGTAAGAGCTCTCTAAACTTTGCCCAGGCTATATATATATATATATACATGTGTGTATGTTTATATGTGTAGATGTGTGTATGTGTGTACATACACACACACATATATATATATATATATATATATACATCTTCTTTTATTCTTTTATTTGTTTCAGCTATTTGACTGTGGCCATGCTGAAGCACTGCTTTTAGTCGAGCAAATCGACACCAGGACTTATTCTATCAGTCTTTTTTGCCGAACCACTAATTTATGGGGATGTAAACACACCAGCATCAGTTGTCAAGCGATGTTGAGGGGACAAACACAGATACACAAACATACACACACACATACATATATATATATATATATATATATATATATATATATATACGATGGTCTTCTTTCAGTTTCCATCTACGAAATCCACTCACAAAGCTTTGGTTGGCCCGAGGCTATAGTAGAAGACACTTGCCCAAGATGCCATGCATCTTATACATATGTGTGTATATACATATATATATATCTTATATATCTGTGTATATATATCTGTGTATATATATGTATGTGTGTGTTTTCAATATCTTTCTATCTATCTATCTATCTATCTAAATATATATATATATATTCTTTTATTATTTTAGTTGTTTCAGTCATTTAACTGTGGATATGCTGGAGCACCACCTTTATTCGAGCAAATTGACTCCGTGACTTATTCTTTGTAAGCCTAGTACTTATTCTATCAGTCTCTTTTGCCAAACTGCTATCTTACGGGGACTTAAACACACCAGCATTGGTTGCCAAGTGATGTTGGGGGGACAAACACACAAACACATACACACACATACAAATATATATATATATATATATATATATATATATATATATATATATATACAACGGGCTTCTTTCAGTTCCCATCTACCAGATCCACTCACAAGGCTTTGGTCGTCCCGAGGCTATAGTAGAAGATATATATATATATATATTAGAAGCTTTGAAGGGCCTTAGAGTCAACCTAGCTAAAACCAAAGTCCTAATAAGTAGGAAAGCAGACAAAACACAAACCCCTTCAGGTAGATGGCCCTGCTCGATCTGTAGAAAAGCGTGGGTAGTAACTCTATAAGATGCACCCAGTGCAAGCTAACTATGGACACATAAGAGGTGCAGCAATATGAAAGGAAGGTTAACTAGGAAGTTAGTTTTCATTTGTAGCAGATGTTCAGGAGCTATAAACACTGTGAATGTGCAGAGAACAACTTCTGCCACATTCCAGGAAGAAAAACTAGAAGTGGTTGATAGTTTCCGCTATCTGGGTGACCAAATTAGTTGTGGGGGTGGGTGCACTGAAAGCGTAGCTGCTAGAATAAGAATAGCCTGCGCAAAGTTCAGAGAGCTCTTACCTCTGCTGGCGACAAAGGGTCTCTCTCTCAGAGTAAAAGGCAGATTGTATGATGCATGTGTACGAACAGCCATGCTTCATGGCAGTGAAACATAGTCCGTGACTGCTGAGGACATATGTAGGCTCACAAGGAATGAAGCCAGTATGCTCCGATGGATGTGTTATGTCAGTGTGCATACTCGACATAGTACCCATGCCAACGTCGTCTCCTTCATTGGAAACGAAACTCTGCTTGCAAAGACTTATTGTGGCAAGCGAAAGCGAAACCGTCAATGGCACCTGTGACCAGCATTGCCTTCCTGGCACCTGTGCCAGATGGCACGTGTAAAGACATTCGAGCGAGATCGTTGCCAGTGCTGCCGGACTGGCTCCTGTGCAGGTGGCACATAAAATACACCACTTTGAGAATGGCCGTTGCCAGTACCGCCTGACTGGCCTTCGTGCCGGTGGCACGTAAAAGCACCTACTACACTCTCGGAGTGATTGGCGTTAGGAAGGACATCCAGCTGTAGAAACTCTGCCAAATCAGATTGGAGCCTGGTGTAGCCATCTGGTTTCACCAGTCCTCAGTCAAATCGTCCAACCCATGCTAGCATGGAAAGCGGACGTTAAACGATGATGATGATGACGATGATGAATGCCCCACCTTAAATAGCTACCTGGTTTTGCCATTTTTAAAGGCCAAGAATCAACTTGTCATTGAAAGAACTGACCAGCTGTAAACACAATTTTCTTCTTCTTTCCTTCTCTTTCCCATTGACACTCCTTTCACATACACAGGCACATACCTGCACACAGGCACACACACACACAAAAACAATACACACATGCAAAAACACACACACACTCTCTCTCACTTTTCTCCCCATTCCTCACCCTCTTTTACTATCCTATATATCTCCCTCCACCACTACACATTCAATAATACTATAAAAAGAGACAAATCTTAAGAAAAATTAAATCTGGAGAATCTACTAGAATAGATGCAAGCGCTAATTTATAAAAACATGTATATATATATATGTATATATATATATATGTGTGTGTATACATATATGTGTATATGTATATATATATATGCATATATATATGTATATATATATATATGTATATATATGCATATATATATATATGTATATATATATATGTGTATATATATATATATATATATATATATATATATATATATATGTATATACTTTATTTAAAAGCAGCAGAAATATAACAAAAGACTGTTACTCTGAGTTTCACGTTCCCGTTCATCAGACAGTTTTGTTAGAAATGGGAAAGGAATAACAATGCTATCAAAAGTGATATAAAATTTAAAACACATGGATCTGTTTGATTGGTCGTTTCAAATAACGGTCATGGATGCGTAATGAACAAAACAAATGAATTTATTATAGATTCATCCTATTTTAAAAAAATATCGAAGAAAACCTTAAATAGAAAAATGGGCTCAAAATACATATTGTATATGTATATGTATATGTATATATATCTGTGTGCAAGTGATCACAACATAAGCCGAGGAAAAGGTATAAAGACTGTGTGAAGGAAAACCCGAAGAAACTAGATATGAACAAAAGTGATTGGGAAAATGATGCTCTAGATCGGAACAAGTGGGGGAGGTGCTGTTAGGACTGGTTGTAATGCCTGGGAGGAAAAGATGATTCAGCACTCTGAACTTAAAAGGATCTGTTGTAAAGGAACAATTGGAACTGTAATCAACAGTGAACATTGGATATGTATTATATGCGACTGTGTTCTTTGTCAAAAACAGGATACGTGAACCACATGAAGTCACATGAAAATCGTATTGCCCAGATAGGTAATGATCTTGGACACCAATCACCTCTTACAACTTGTGTCATATGTCAAAAAACTTGTAAGACAATATCTGGATTTAAAAGACATATGTTAGTTCACAAAAATATTCCTTTAGAATCAGATTCCAAAGGGCAAAGATATAGAAGAAACTTAAATAATATCTGTAACTTGTGTTTTAAACTCTGTCAGTCAGCAGCTGGTCTTAAGAGTCATCTAAGGGCTCATCAACGGAATGATTGTACTGTGTGATGGGGTGTGGTGTGTGTGTTGATGGGACCGCTATAATCTGTCAAGATGAACACTCATTTATATATATTTATATATATAAATAATATATGAGTATATGCATATACGTGTACATGTATGTACATACCTTCATCTACATGTACATATAGATACATATCTGGGTACATGACGTTGCAAAAAAACATGGACAAAATGATAAACAAGGTACAAAAAACACGTAGGCCACATAGAGAACATATCCTTCATCAGCTGCCACTATTAAAACACTGGCGTTTCTAAGAGTTAGGGCAGGATGCATCGTTAAAATGGCTCTTCCCAAGGACATAAATTAAATTTGTTCCATGGAGGATACTGGCGGACGGAAAACAAGACAGGAAAACGAAATGGTGAAATAAACAAACACAAAAGGCTATACAGCCAGACGTGGAGAAGTATGTGTATATTGAATGCTGTGAAGCACAAACTGGAAAGGCGAAGATGTACATGCGAAGCTTGGGGTGACCAAGGATGAAAAGAATTAGCAGCTGGACACATGTGACCAGTGATGGGTAAGGAGAAAGAGTGGTAGAGGGAGAAAAAGTGGAGGAAGTAGAATATAAGTGAGCAACGAGATAGAGAGAGAGAGAGATAGTAGTGACGGGAAGAGGCGAAGAACAGTAGAAGGAAGAATGAGAGGGGGAGATAGATACAAAGATAGAAAGAGTCACGTCAGAAAAAAAAAAAAAAAATATATATATATATATATAAAGATGAGAATGTGTGTCTGTCTGTGTGAATCCCTAAAACTCATGAACTACACAACAAATTTCATTCAAATTTTATACATGCCTTATTAGGGTCCATGTGCTGTCATAGGCCAAAAACATTTGTTACTTCTTGCCTAATGCGAGCCCAGAGCAATCTCTTATCTCTTACACTATTTCAGTATTAGTATTAAGTGTCAAAAGTGAAGCAACATCTCCCTATTGTAATGTCAGATACTTTCACTTCAATAGTTTCACTATTAATACTGAAACTATTAAAGTGAAACTTTTATCTCACATATATACAGGCATACATATATATATACATATATATATTATGTATATATATATATATATATATACATATGTATACAACTGCACATATGTATATATGTATAGATGTATATATATAGATGTATATGTATACATGTATATGTATACATGTATATGTGTAGATGTATATATATATATAGATGTATATGTAATATGTACACATGTATATATACACATATATATACATGCATCCATATATTTATACATATATACATACATATATACATATACATACATTTATACACAAAATACACACACGCATATACACATGCATGTACACACACACACATACACACACACACACACATATAGGTGCAGGTTTGACTGTGTGGTAATAAACTTAGTTCCAAAACACATGGTCCTGGGTTCAGTCCCACTGTGTGGTGACTTGGCATGGATTTCATAGACAGAAACTGAAAGAAATCAATGGTATGTATATATATATATATATATATATATATATATATATATATGTATGTATATATGTAAGTGTATGTGTGTGTCTTTGCCTCTGTGTTTCTCCCTCATCACTTCTTGACAACTGCTGTTGGTTTATTTACATCCCCATAACTTACTGGTTTGACAAAAAGAAACTGATAGAATAAGTACCAGGCTTATCAAAATAAAAAAAAAAGCACTAGGCGGTGTCTCATATTTTTGTTTGCCCACTCAATTGTATCTATCAATCTATCTTTTTGTGTGTGTGTATATATACATATATATATATATATATATAATACACCCACACACACACATATACATGTATGTATATGTGTATATTCATATCTATTATATAAAAGTCAATGTCTTTATGTGTGTTCGTGTGTTACTTATACATTTGAAAACTACTGCACTGATCCTAATGAAATTTGGAACACAAAGTCCAAGCTGAGGGAGAAGGATAATGCTTTGTGTTTCATCCAATTTTATGGATCAAAATTACTGAATGGATCCTTATGATATTTGGATCTTAGATTCAATGCATAAAGGCGGGTATAATGCAGTATGTTTGGTTTGAATTTGAGGGGGCTTACAGGGGGAAGAACCCCCTCATGAAAATTCATAAATTTTCGATGTTGATGAAATTTCAACCATGGGTGATTGACACACATCAAGAAGTATTCCCAAGTTTCCACTTATCACGAGGGTTCTAAAACCCCCTGTTGGGGGCCTGAACTCTTAAATTTTAGTCATTTTTTATGATCCAAAACTAGGTCAAAAGTACTGAATGGATATTTATGAGATTTGGAAATTATATTCTATGCATAAGGGCAGATGTAATGCAGTATATCTTTGAAAGTGGTGCGGGGGGGCATAAATGAGACCATAACCCCCATGAAAATTCATATATTTTTGCTGTTGAAGACATTTTAACCATAGATATTAGACACAAATGAAGTAATATTTCTAAAATTTTAACTTCTTAGAAGTTAGTAAGACCCCTTAATGGGGACCTAACACCTACAGTTTAGTCATTTTTCCTAAGCAAAGACAAATACAATTGTACTCTTGGAAGTTGTAGGTTCACCTGACCATAAAAGATGAGCATTATTTGTAATTCAATGGTACAACAGTGTAAGTGTTTGCTTTGAGATATACTTAGATTGTGATTTCTGCAATGTGGTGCATAAATTGTCAAGTAAAGGAGAGGCATCTTTGCCTCCGTTGATTCATTTGCAAAGTGTTGAGTAAAGTTATTTGGTTGCAGACCTTCTTTGAGTCTTTTTATTATCACTGGGTTACAGATAATCCCCAGATGATAACATTGATTTCAAGGCCTTTACAGATAAGTGATTGGTCATTCAAAGAGATTT
>NC_142956.1:10351519-10379019 GCF_046866305.1 Octopus bimaculoides
CACACACACACTCACACACACACACTCACACACACACACACACACACTCACACACACACAGTATTTTATAACTGACTTAAGTAAATGAGCTAATGAAGCCAAACAGTATAATATTTTTTCAATCATAATCTGATATTTTGGCATGAAAATGCCTTTCTGAAACTTCAAAAGAAATAGAATTCAATAATGACAACACTCTCAGCTTAATATTTTCTTAACCATTGCATTTGTAAGATTAAATCTGTGAACTTAATGGGACATAACCATCAACGCCTCTTACATATATTTTTTTCCCATTAAATATTTAATAAATTATGTTGTTTGACGAGTTAAATGGAAGAACTTTAATGAGGTAGTGGTGAGGAAATATGAGAGTAGGTTGAATGTAGGAGTTATACGGTACAACATCCTATAGATTAACATAAAAATGGGAATAAAATTAGAATTATTTAACCATAATGGTGTTTGATAAATTGGTAGTGTTTATATTGCTTTTAGAAGAATTTTTGACCAGAAAACTGTCAGCTGATATATAACTGTTTGGAATTGTGAGTAATGTTATATGATGTGGTTAATATGGAAGCAGTTGAATAATTGTGTTATGGTTAGTTGAAAAGAACTGGGAGGGGGGGGGAGTGAGTGGCAAGGAATTTAGATAGAATTATTAGTGTGAGTACTGGTAGGATTACCAAATTACAATCAGATGGTAGATGTTTGGCAATCTGGTTAAGATAGAGTATGATATGGTTTATAAAAAATATTAAAGGTTGGTTTTTAATATCAATCATCACATGACTAAGGAACATGTGTTGTAGGGAACCTGATTAAATATTAAAAGTATATTTGTCACTAATGTATAAAATGTGCTTTCTAATAAAGAGTAAAGTAACATTAACAGATAAGTACTTAGGAAAAGAAAGATGCTAGCTTATAACAATTATAAAGGTAGCTTTCAAGATATGATTAATCATAGCAGTAAGCATTCTTTAAGTGGGGGATTATAAATTGAGAGTTTTAGGACAGGATGGTTGTTTTTGAGGAATATAGTTTTACATTTGTTATCTCTTGTGTATTCTTTAACCGAATTGGATCTGTTTGAGACATGTGCGAAAGTGCTTTTGCTTTCTGTAACAAATACGAGGGAAAACATTACATCTTTGGAAACAGGCAGGGGTTGGACACAGGAAGGGCATCCAGTCATAGAAAATTTGCCACAAAAATAGTGCTGCACATATGCATATATATTTTTTTAAAAAGTGATACCCCAGTATGGCCACAGCTCTCAAGCTGAAACTAGTTAAAGAGTTAAAGTGTACATATGTACAGATTGATATGAGAGTTACATAATGGTAGAAAATTATAAATGTAACAATCTAGACATAAAAAAAGGCAAAGAAAACCTATACATACTAACTACAAGTTAAGAGAGATTTGGTCATTAAAAGTACACTTTATCAGTTAAAATAATTATATATGGAGACTAAATGTAAGGATATATTATTGGTTTAAATTGTATAAGAAGTTTGAATGCTTTGTGTGGACATGAGTGGATGCATTCAGAGTTGAGAGTGGTAGTTTAGCAAACAAAAAAAGGTAATTATCTATTTGTTGAGTTTCATATTCATGTTGACAAGTCCATAGTATTTTTCTATTCTGGTTGTTGAAAGAGTAAGTGTGGTGAAAATATCTAAATTTCAATGATCTAGCTATGAGATCAATATAAGATAGGCACCTGATAACATCTACTGTTATTTGGTTTACTATTTCTTGAAATTAGCTAATGCAGCAATAATTAATTGGTGTTAGAGTTGGGGGACAGATGACTTACGTTTTAAACAGAATTAGCTAAATTTTGTGCAAAATGACAATGATTTGTAAGATGAAGTGATGGAGCTTTTGTAAATAATTTAACTATCAACAAAAATTATAAATAAAGAAACACACAAACTCACAAACCCTCACAAACGTATTTTGTGTACATAAACTATGCATTTTACATTTGTTAAATATATAATCTTTTATCTTTTACTTGTTTCAATCATTTGACCACAGCTATGTTGGGGAACCACCTTGAAATTTTAGCTGAACATATCAACCCCAGTATTTATTTTTTTAAAAGTCTGGTACTTACTCTATCAATCTGTTTTGCTGAACTGCTAAGTTACAGGGACATAAACACACCAGCACCAGTTGTCAAGTAGTGGTGGTGGGGACAAACACAGACACAAAAACACACATGCACACACACACACACACACACACACACACACACACACACATGATGGGTTTCTTTCAGTTTCCATCTTTCAAATCCATTCAAAGCTTTGGTTGGTCCAAGGCTATAGTAGAAGACACTTGCCCAAGGTGCCACACAGTGGGGCTGAACTCTGAACCATGTGATTGGGAAGCAAGCTTCTTACCACACAGCCATACATACATATTTATCTTAAGTGCTAATATATTTAATGCATGCATCATTTTCCAGAAAGATGGTGAAGAAAATATTTGTCAGTGACTATTATTTTTGTATTTCAGCAAATATATACAATATTAATCACTCACTAATATTTTCTGCACTAGATCATTATTTCTTGTTATATACAGTCGTATCCAAAAGTTTAGAACATAGATCTCAAAATTAGAATTTTTATATTAAATGTCCAATGTTATATTTCAATCAAATTGTTCTTGGTCATAACAATTGAAATTTTAAAGAAAATCTTCCAAACTTTTAGCCACGATTGTATTCATATAATTCATCAAGTGTGAAGGTGTGTGGCCTAGTGGTTAAGGTGTTGGGTTCAATTCCTAGAGAAGATCATGTGTTGTGTCATAGAGTAAGATGCTTTATCCCATGTTTCTCCAGTATACTTAGCCCAGTCCTAGAATAACCCTTTTTTCTCTTTAGCTGTTACATCTATTATATCCTGCTGGGTCAAAGGTTGGAGGGTCAAGAAGGTGTCTCTGTCTGCTCGCAACTATATAGGTGCATAAAACAATTAAGGAAAGCATGTTGTATTTCAACAATTATGGGAGATAACTCCAGTGGTGTTTTGGTCTTATGATTTCATCAGTAAATTCTCATCTTCACTCTAGTTATAGTTACCAAAATATTATTGAGAAAATCATGAAGCAAATATATAAGATTACTAAGAAATTTTAATGGCTAAATCATAGAATGAAGGGCTGCACCTATGACCTTTTAGAGTGCTTCCAAAGTTTGTGGATGGAAGGGAAGAAGTTATTCTCAGACATGAATTCTTACAGCAGTGTGAACCCTGCTAATGGAACAGGTAATGTTCAACCACAAAATATTAATGCTCTGTCTGCTGGATTTCCACACATTTTTCTGTCTTTTTTTTATTGTTATTCAGGAGAAGAGGGCTGTTCTTATGGTCCTTTATATTGCCTGCAATGGTGGTGAGAGAAGGAGAGAGAGAAAGATATCCTCACATCAGAGACTTGGCCTAAATGCTTGCAATGAAGTGGATTCCATTTACTGATGAGGCCATAACAAGACTGAAACACCCCTGGAGTTATTTCTCATAATTGCTGAAATACACCACTATGCTTTCCTTAGGCCTTTCCACTTAAGGTCTGAAATGTACCATGTGGTTGTGTTAAACTAAGTAGCAGATTACGTTTATTACTCAAGTAGACCACAGTGAGATTTGAACTCAGAATGCTACTAACCAAAATGAATACCATGAGGCATTTTACCATATGGTCTAATGACACTGCTACTTTTGCTGAATTTCACTTAAAAGTCTTTGGTTGGGACAAAGCTACCGAAGAAGCCACCTATTCAATGTGATGTGTAGTGGATTTGAACCCATAACAACCTAATTACGAATTAAATTTATTAACCACGCAGCTATTCATGAATACACAAACATTATTTAGCTAATGTTCATGGCCTCATGTATGGTTGTGTGGGTTCATAGCCCAACATGGAACAGCAAACAGGAAGATTACCTTGGTGTATCTAGTAACATGTCAGAATATCTACCCTAGGCACCCTGTATACACATACCTGCCAAGGCCAGCTATTGCGCCTGACCTCAAAGCCACCGATAATTCTATAGTTCCTCTGAGATCCAGATGGTCGGGTACCGCATCTTTCAGGAGATGGAAGATAGTCACTGCAGTTGGACACTGCTGGAAAAGATAGAAAAGCTATTAATGCATGTCTGTATGCACTCTCATGTATATGCATTCATTCATACATACATGCATGCATGCATGCATTCATACACACACACACACACACACACACACACACACACACTGGGCACTGGAATATGTAACAAATTGTCTAAATGCCAATCTTGAGAAATTAGGTTTCTCAAAAGCAGAAAGGAGAAAGCTGATTAAAAAACTACAGATCTAAGCCATCACTAGAACTGTAAAAATCTGTAACACTTTCCAGAAGTTTATCATTTAAGAATGTATGAGCATATCTAGATATGCAACTATATGCATAAGAATACATACACAAAATAAAACATACAAATCTGCACATATACATACATACATAAATACATACATACAAAAATACCCTGTTGATGTTGAAATTCCAATGAAAGAGCCTTGGTTAGAAACTGGCTCTTTATTGGCAAGACATCATGAAATAAAACTGAATAATGACATAAATAAAGATCAGTGAAAAAGAAACATCTATTGAGGCATCTACAGTTACTCTATCCAGATTACAAGTTCAGATTTATACCTGCAATTATTGGAGCACTGGAGTGTGTAACACACTGCTTAAGTACCAATCTTGAGAAATTAGGCTTCTTAAAACCAGAAAGCAGAAAGCTAATTTGACGACTACTGATCCAAGCCATCAATGGAACTGTAAAAATCTGTAAAATTTTCCAGATGTTTATCATCTAAGTATATATGTGCATGCATAGATATGCAACTATATGCATGAGAATACATATACAAAACAAAACACACAAGTCTGCACATGTACTGACTCCAAATACCACACATATACACACATACATGCAAAAATACTCTGCTGATGTTGTTGAAATTCCAATGAAGGAACTTTGGATCTCTCTCTTTTGGCAAAAAATCTTGAAATAAAACTGAATAATGATATACATGCACACGCACACACACACACACACACACACACACACACACACACACACACACACACACACACACACACACACACACACACAAATACACACAAACGCACACACACACAGATAAATACATAGATAGATTGATAGATAGATAGATAAATAGATAGATAGATAGATAATAGAGTGATAGATAGATAGATAGATAATAGAGTGATAGATAGATAGATAGATAATAGAGATATAGATAGATAGATACAGGATGTTTGAGCAAAATTTGGCAGTTTTCATAAAAGGAAAACACAATATCCAACCCCAAAAGTATAGTGTTTTGAAAAGTTAAAAGAACTATCAACTAGATTATGGCTGGGAGATAGCAGTGTTCTTAAAGTTGCCACATACAGATTCCACCACGATCCAGCCCTCAAACCTGACACATGCATTCATCACTCTGTCCCTAGGAAGATCTTCAAACGCCTTTTTATCTTGATCACCATCTCAGTCTTGGTGTTGCAGGCAGAGTGGTTGGTGTCTTTCTCAACCATGACCCACACATAATAATCCATGGGATTATAATCAAGGGAATTAAGAGGCCAGGACTTTTTCTGGTTGTATGGTAAGGAGCCAAATCCTGCTGTCACACATATGGCCTTCTAGTAGCAAACCTTTCCAGCAAGGGATTGACCATAGTCTTCAGCAGTTTCACATAGCCTGTTCAGAATTGTGGGGACGAATTTTGGTGTGCAGATGCAGCCAGAACACCTGCTGTGTCCCTTCCTTCACAGTTTCCTGTTAATTTTATTACTATGGCCAGGTTCCAACCCAAGCTGCAGTAACAAAGTCCATCTGGCACACTTCTCGGTCCAACATCATTGCCTACGATCCAGGCCAATGTCTGTGATTAAATTATTGATGTAAGCTAACTACTTTTTTTCCTCTTCTTACATCACCATGAAGTGGGATCTACAAAACTAATTTGGATGCATCCCAGTTCAGGGTGGTGCATGCAGTGATCAGATAGTCACAGCTGTGTTTGCCTGATCTTCTTGCTAACTTTCGGCAGGTCTTCATGAGGGTATTCGTTTATCATTTGTAGCTGCCATTTCACATTTAGGGCCATTCATAGCCTCCTGTACAGCTATCCATGTCATGTCTTACAGCCTTAACAGTGTTCAAAGAGCATTGAGTAGGAGTCATGATGTTGGCATTTTGATACCTGGTGTGAATCATGATACAAGCAACTCTTTTCTAATGTTCCTTTCAGATGGCGTCCAGTCCGCCATGTCAGCTAACTTTTCTGAATTACATCTTTAATCTTTTCTCTTAAACACCGTTAACTATTCACCAACATATACATCAAGTTGTTCCTGAAAAAAGGAGACATAAATTCGTCAAATTTAGTCCGCAAACTCTGTAGATAGATAGATAGATAGATAGATAGATAGATAGATAGATGTGCACACACACATGCATATGTCTGTATTTAAATACATGCTTACATAAATACACACATACATACGCTAATATGTGCGCGTATATATGAGTACATTTATGTTTAATAGGGAGTATGTAAGCATGAATGTGTGTGTGTATACACACAAATACATACATGTGTGTATTTACAAAAATATGAAAAATGTGTGTATACACGTGTGTTTGTATGCATGCATATATGTATATCGACTGGGTTAGTCACTATATACGCCATTTAAATTCAACTTCAAACAACAGTCATAAAATTATAAACCCATAAAAGCAGACATTGAGACAGAATTCGTGATAAATTACAGCAAACGATCTGCCGACTCCCTGATTTTTTTCTGCACACTAAGCGCACATCTGGTGACAATATTTTACGCCCCTCGTTCCACTTTTCCCCAAACTATTAACTTAAAATTTGCTGGAATATATTTTGTTTTGCTCAATTCATCAATAATACGAGATTTCTGCTACATGTTATTGTTTGTGCACTGACTGGAGCAGTGTTAAACTCATTAAATATTTTAAAATTGCTACTTCGTTGTCGTTGTAGCCGCCATGATTTTCTTAACTTAGTTGAAACTTAAATGAATGTTGTGTGGCCAAGTTCAATGACATGGTTGTTAGATACAGTAAGCAAAAAATAAAGTGCGTTTTTATATTAAATACATACATATATACGCGTATAGATACATATGTACTAATTTATGTATGTGTACGTGTGTATATATGTATACACACACACTGCATGTATATTTTTTTGTATACTTACACACATTCAAGCATGCCTTTTTATGTACATACATATCTAATTATTGTACCACGTTCTATATTTCGCGATATCAGTCTTTATTGGTAACTTTTACCAATGTTATGCTGTATTTTATGGCTAACACACACACACACACACACACACACACACACACACACACAGTAATATAAACATATCTTTTACATGTTTCAAGACTGCAGTCATGCTGGGGCATCACCTCGCAGAATTTCTAGTCGAATGAATCGGCCTCAGTACTTATTCTATGAGGTCGTTTTGCTGAACCGCTAATTTACAGGGACATAACCACACCAACAGTGATTGTCAAGCGGTGGTGAAGGACACAGACACGAGGGCGCGCACGCGCACGCACACACACACGCACGCACGCACACACAGATATATGTATACGACGGGCTTCTTTCATTTTCCGTTTACTAAATCCACTCTCAAGGTTTTGGTCGACCCGAGGTGTAAAAATGACTGGTTGGGACGCTAATCTGTTGTAACGTTACTCATTTACAGTTATGTGGACTGGACCAACGTGAATAGAAGTGTCTTGCTGAAGAAAACAGTGAGTCGCCCAGTCTGGGAATCGAAATAACCATCTTGCTATCGTAAGTGTAACATTCTAACCACGAGGCCACGCGCCTTTGCCCTTATAAATACAGTCATAACCATCATAATGCTTGCTCAGATATTTTCAACCCGCTCATGCTGTCCACCTCGGTTCTGCTTTAGTTGTGGGAGATCTTCGGAGAGGCATCCGAGTTGATCTACATAGGTTGTGGTTCGGACGACCTGCTCTTGAACGGCCATGCTTTGGCATTCATAGCAGTAGATCACTTGCCAGCTCTTCTTTAGCTCGTCAGTGATCTCCTGCAAAGGGCAAACGCCTTTCCCTTATAATAGTGGAAAACAGGCAGGAGATCTGCATATAGCTGTTTCTTGGAGGGATGAGTTCCCCAAGATATGTTTTGTATAATACAGTCATAAATGTACAGCAATAAAAGTATTGGAAACATGCCTGTTATTTGTGACACACCAAGGTTGATGGAGGTGGGTCCGCGGGAGCCCTTTGAAAAATCTTTGCAGTGTTGCAGTATAACAGAAAAGTTCCGAATTAAGAAATAAGAACCGACGACAGACCATAAAATGGCAACTAGAAAATTTTATGGCATGTCTTGGATTGAAAACTTTTGGCGTATGATTAAGAAGCTCGCTCTGTAACCATGCGTTTTGGGGTTCAGTCCTACTGCGTGGTACTTTGGGCTGCTGTCTTCTATTATAGTCCCGGGCTCACCAATGCCTTGTGAAGATTTTAGTAGACGGAAACTGTGTGGAATCCTGTCATACATGTGTGTGTGTGTGTGCGTGTCTTTGTGTTTGTCCCCCACCACCACTTGATAACCGATGTTACTTTGTTTTCATTCCTGTAACTTTTCAATTCGGCAAAAGAGGCTGATCAAATAAGCACCAGTCTTAAAAACAAGCACTGGCGTCGATTTGTCCGACTAAATCCTTCAAGGCAATGCCCCAAGATGGTCGCAGTTTCTTAGAGTGTGCTTCTACAAGCAATATGTGTGTGTGTATGTATTTCTGTGCCTGCATTTGTCGCCCCCACCATAGCTTGACAACCGATGTTGGTGTATCTATGTCCCGATAACGTAGCGGTTCGGCAAAAGACCGATAGAATAAGTACTAGGCTTACAAATAATAAATCGTGGGGTTGATTTGTTCAAATAAAGATGGTGCTCCACCATGGTCGCAGTCAAGTGACTCGACCAAGTAAATGAAAAAAGCACACACATTCACGTTCATTCATTCATATACACACACATACACGCATAAACACACTCTATATACACACATTTAAAAATTCGTTACTCTATGGAATTGATTTTCTCTCCAACTGCTTTGCTGTGGTTTTCTAAATCACTATGTGTGTGTGTGTGTGTGTGTGTGTGTACAGACAGGATACATACACACACACACTTGCACAAACACACTATTGTAGCTGTTATTGTTAAAACAGTGTTTTCAACAATGTATGTGCGTACATCCGTGTGCGAATGTGTTTGTGTGTGAATGTATATATGTGTTTATGTGTGAGTGTGTATTTTCGATGCACTTCGATTTGTACCACCACCATCACGCCCACTCTACAACTAACATCCATACTAGCAACAACTACAACAGCAACACCACCATCACCACCACTACAACAGTAACAACAACCAATATTCTATAGATGGAGAATCTAGATCAAGGCTGTTTTGCTTTGTCTGGGTAGAAATCATGCATCGATTAGTCTTTGTGCCTGTCTGCGTGTTTGCCTATTGTTTTCTTTTTTAAATTGCTCTGTCTCTTTGCATGTCTGTTTGTCTAACAAACCATCTGTCTGTTCGTCTGTCTGTCTCTACCTACCTACATATTCTTTTAGTTGTTTTGTTTTTACTTGTTTCAATCATTTGACTACGGCCATGCTGGAGCACCACCTTGAAGGGTTTAGTCAAACAAATCGACCTCAGGACTTGTTCTGTCGGTCTGTTTTGCCGAAACGCTGGAATACCGGCTCAAAGGGTTTTTAGTCGAAGAAATTGACCCCAGAACTTATTCTTTGTAAGCCTAGTACTTATTCTATCGATCTGTTTTTAACGAAATGCTAAGTTACGGGAATAAACACACCAGATTCGGTTGTGAAGCGATGATGGAGGGATGAATACAGACACAAACACACACACACATACATACACACACCACACTCATACACATATCACACACGACGGGCTTCTTTCAGTTTCTGTCTACCAAATCAACTCACAAGGCTTTGGTCGGCCCGTGGCTAGTAGAAGACACTTGCCCAATGTTCCACGCAGTGGGATTGAATCCAAAACCATGCGATTGGGAAGCAGGCTTCTTACCGCACAGCCACGCCTGTACATGCATATATATATATATATATATATATATATATATATATATATATATATATATATATATATATATATATATATATATATATATATATATATATATATATATATTTGGCCCCAATTCCGCCAGAATTGGGGCCAGGGATCCCGCTCAATATCCACATTCAGATCTGGAATTAAGCAGTGTGGTGGAATTTTGGGATATAAAAAGAATATGTAATATTTCTGCTACGTATAGGTTGCATTTCTTAGATGCTTTAATATATGGCTTGGATTTTTCCACGACTCTCTGCTTAATTGTATGTAGTGTGGAGTTCGTATTCAAACCCATACGTGGCTAGTCAACTTAGTGGCATTACTTGCGTCGATGTGCTGGAAAGAAGGTAGGTGGTTTGCATAACGTTTCTTGAAATCGCCTTCGTATAATCCGATGTGATTCTTCTTTTTAGGTAGGTTATCTTGAAGAGCTGCAGTTACTTCTGTCTCATATACGACAGAGTCTACCATATACGTCTGGCCAAATGTATATATGTGATTGTGTGTGTGTGTGCACCTACACGTGCGTGCGTGTGTGAGTGTATTCGTGTGCAAACACACATGCATGAGCGCATATCTTTGACTTTGTAACCCCACCGCTTGACGAGGTGTTGGTTTGGTTATGCCCCTGTAACTTAACGGTTCAGCCAAAGAAAGTGATAGATTAAGTACCAAACTCAAAAATTAGGTGCACTGACGTAGATCTGTTCCAGAAAAGTCACAGTCCAATGACTGAAATATATAAAATAATGCACACACACACACACACACACACACACACGCACACACACACACACACACACACACACACACACACACACACACACACACACACGTCGAAAGTTAAGGGGGCTGGTAATTACAAAAAAAAAAAAAAATACTTCGCTACGTGAATACAAGGCACTAATAGTTCAGTTCTTTTGTTCGAACTATCACTTCCTTGAAACATTTCTTAATTTTTCATTTAAACAAAGGTCATATCACATTTTTGATTTGAAACTGTCATTCCTGTTCCGTTGTGCCTTATTGACACTCGATCAGGTAGTTTTTTTAATTTGTGAGGACTTGCCGTCTATAAGAACCATATACATTTCGACATAGCCATAGCGTATTTTTATCTGGGCTGACAAATGTCTGCATTTATATAATTGATTTTTGAATATAAATTCATTTACCCAAATATATATTTTAAGTTCATCTCTGTTGTTAGCTTCTACTCTATATCATCGCCTTTGTAAAGTAGATATAATATTGGGGAAAGTTTTCATGAATTCTACAGTTGCAGGATTGGTGTTAGCCAGTTGGTTGCCTGACTTTTTCTTCAATCTTGCAGGATCATATCCTCTCATACAACAACGAAAATTCTAACTAGCCGAATAACTAACTTTAACTCAATTCCTGTTTAGGATCTAACTATACTTATACCCCAGCAGAAAATGGTATATTATTAAATTAAGGAATTCTTTAGCTAGTGTCTTTTATCTTTTACTTGTTTCAGTCATTTGGCTGCAGCCATACTGATGCACTGTCTTGAAAGCTTTCAGTCGAACAAATCGACCCCAGGACTTTTTAAAGCCTAGTACTTATTGTATCGGCCGCTTTTGCCGAATCGCTATGTTACAGGGGCATAAACACACCAATGCTGGTTGTCAAGCGGTGCTGGGGGAACAAATACAAAGACACACGCACACACAGACACACACCATGGGCTTCTTTCAGTTTCCGTCTCCCAAATCCACTCACAAGGCTTTGGTCGGTCCGTGGCTATAGTATAAGACACTTGCCCAAGGTTCTACGCAGTGAGACTGAACCCGGAACCATGTGGTTGGGAAGCGAGCTCCCTACCACACAGCCACATCTGCACCTAATTTAGTTGTTTTCTTTTTTTATCAAATACTAAGTTGTATCATAAAATGTTTATTTTCCAAATCCTATCCTTTCGTTGTGTACTTTTAATAGTTCATGTCTCGTCTTGTCGAACAACCCACTATTTTTGAGTGCATCATTGCAATACTCATTTCTCCCATAAATGCATCATCATCGGAAGAAACCGAGGATATTCTTTAACTAATGTTGTCAAAATACTTTTTGAAATTGTTTTAAAAATATTGCTTAAAGAATTACACAATTTCATAAGAAGACAGTTCTTAGAGTGACCTCCACTGTATGTGCTGTAAAAGCCGAATAGAAGGTTAAATTAGATAAAAACAACGATGCTTGGAGTATTCCCACAAAAGCCAAAAGTGAAATGAAAAACGCAACCTCGACAGTCGATCTTGCACGTATCCCACGCACAAATTTAAAGAATAAAAGTCTTCTTATAACTTTCGTATAATATATTCAAAACACATTCAAAATCACAGGCATGGCTGTGTGGTAAGAAGCTTGCTTCCCAATTACATGGTTCCAGGTTCAATCCCTCTGCGTGGTACCTTAGGCAAGTGTCTTCTACTATGGTCTCAGGCCAACCAAAGCCATGTGAGTGAATTTGATAGATGGAAACTGAAAGAAGCTCGTCGTATACGTGTGTGTGTGTGTGTGCGTTTGCCCCCACCACTGCTTGACACCGGTGTTGCGTGTTTACGTTGCCGTAACTTAGTTCGGCAAAAAAAAGTAAGTACCAGGCTTAAAAAAAAGAAAAACAAGAACTTGGGTCGATTCTTTCGACTGAAAATTCTTTAAGGCAGTGCTCCAACATGGCGGAAACAAGTAAAAGATAAAAAAATAAACAAGAAGAAACAGAATGGGATTACTAGCTGGAAAACGACAGTGTGAAAATCGGATGACTGGCAATTATAAGCTGTTCCACTGTATGCATTAAAGAATAGTCTACGTCCAACGTACTGAGTTCTGTAATCTGTTGTAATCCGCAGTGCAATGAAAGGTACAGGTAAAAGATAAATATATGCATGCATATATGTTTATGTTTATGACTGTATGTGTGTGAATTCTTTTATTCTTTTAATTGTTTCAGTCATTTGATTGCGGCCATGCTGGAGCACCACCTTTAGTCGAACAAATCGACCCCAGGACTTATACTGGATCTTTGTGATTTGACGGGCAACACTTGTTTTCTTAACGAAACACTCTCAAACTTGGGACACTGGTAGAATGTCATACAAAACAACTTTTTCTCTGTGATAGTTTTCCCTTTCACACAAGGGGGTAAAAAGTTCACAATTCTGCCAAATGCAGTAAAACAAGGTGTTTTTAAAAAAAAATACACACAACATATGGAACAAGAGCAAATTCAACAATTAAATTTACAATTAATATAACCAGCAACTTACAATAAACTCAGCGTCCAAATTATGAATGCCCGTCAAACTCAGCGTCCGAATTACGAATTCCAGGAACGCGGTTCAAGTCGATTTTTATGCTCATGACCTCCACGAGATGCACGTGCATTTCGGTTTTCATGACAATTGTTTGCGATTGCCACCTACGGCATTCAATGCAGCTGCGTTTTGGCGTCTCGTTTCAGGGAAAGTTGAAAGGTTACCTGCAATTTGGGTCTCAGCCATAAACCAACATGTCTTGGACTATTTACACTTACATCCCCGAAATAAAATTTCAGAATTTACCACATAAAAATGACATTTGAAAAAATCGTGTTTCTTTTACGGTTCAGTGTATATTGGGTTATCCTATACTCTTTTACTTGTTTCAGTCATTTGACTGTGGCCATGCTGGAGCACCGCCTTTTAGTCGAGCAAATCGACCCCAGGACTTATTCTTTGTAAGCTTAGTACTTATTCTATCGGTCTCTTTTGCCGAACCGCTAAGTTACGGGGATGTAAACACCAGTATCGGTTGTCAAGCAATGCTGGAAGGACAAACACAGACACACAAACATATACACACATACATACATATATATATTATATACGACGGGCTTCTTTCAGTTTCCGTCTACCAAATCCACTCACAAGGCTTTGGTTGGCCCGAGGCTATAGTAGAAGACACTTGCCCAAGGTGCCACGCAGTGGGACTGAACCCGAGACCATGTGATTCGTAAGCAAGCTACTTATCACAGCCACTCAATGCGTTTTTTTAAATACTTTCTTTATTTTTCAAAATTTAGATAAGCTAAGTTCTTTTCTAATCTAAAATATACTCTCCTTCATTTTCTACAACGCTCTTTCATCTGTCTGATAGACTTGCAAGGCCCCTCTTCCAAAACTCACTTGTCTGTGACGAAAAATACTCCTCCAGTACTGTTCTGACCTCGTCTATAGAATTCATTTTTTCCCCGCCCAAATGATTTTGAAGACTGCAGAATAAATGATAACCAGATGGGGCAATGTCTGGGGAATATGGTGGGTGGGGCATCGTTTCCCCTTCAAACTGCTCCAGTCTTCGGAATGTTATTCTGGCTGTATGTGTCCAAGATTAACCTGATGGAAGAACATCTTTCGTCTTGAAACCAAAGTTGGTCGTTTTTCTTCTAGCACTGACTTAAGCCGCTGAAGCTACTCGCAGTGGATTTCCTTTGTTATCGTTTGGTTTTGGTTTAAAAGTTCAAAGTGGACTAAACATTTCATATCTCACCAAACAGATAGCAATACCTTACGTGGTGAAGACCTTCTTTAGCCTGGGGTGCCGGTGTTTCTCCTTTCCCTACCCACTGTCTTTGGTGCTTGAGATTTTTACAGAGAATCCATTTCTCATCACCAGTTACTCTTCGGTCAGAAAAAAAGGTTCGTTCGTGAGACGTGATAGCAAAGAAGAGCACAGATTCACTCTCTGCGCGTGATTAGACTCGGAAAGCTTGTGAGGAAGCCATCAACCCAATTTGCTGACTTTTCCGATGGCATGCAGGTGTCGATGAATGGTTGAATGACCAAATCCAAGCTTCTTTTGGTGGTTCTTCAACAGTTACGATGGGATTTTGTTCCATTAGGGTTTGCAGGATGTCCTCGTCGAGCTCTACAGATCTTCCAGGACGAGGATCGTCTTCTAGGCTGTAGTTTCCAGCTCGGAATTTCTGCATTGATATTCCTCGCACTTTCCGTTGCTGCCTTTATTGAACTCATAAAGCAACATATGCCGAATATTCTCCTTTGTCACTTCCATTATAGCTTGGAAAAATTAACTATCTAATGCACTCTTCAGAACTTGCACTAAGTATAAGTTCAAGGTAAAATTACTACCTGCTTTTATAGCAAGTTGATGCAGGTAGTTTATCCCATCCCCCTCCGACTTTTAGTTCATGCAATTGAAAAAACCGCATTATTTATGGAATGACTCAATATATAATGCACGCACATACACACACATACGCACGCACACACACACACACACACACACACATATATAAACATACATATGCAAGTACATGTAAGCTTCGTTATTACTCGTTTCATCATTTAGACACAAAAATAAAGAAAACTTGACATCAGCACGCCAATATGGCAACTTGGGTACATAAAAAACTAAATATGAATGAGAATATTCGATTTTAAGTAGAGCAAATCCGTATGAAATAGAATGAACGGGATGCGAACTTTGCCTAGAGGAGTAACTCCAAATACTTACGTCAGAGAGTAACCTAATTAACCGTAGACAGGAATTAATGATACTCTGTAAGCATTTCTATAATAAATCCTTCAGCAGGTTCCCTAGATAACTTTGACTCAATAGTGAGAAACAATGGACAAGACGGGTATGATGCCTAAAAGACAGATGCAAATTATCTCATCTATTTATATTTTATTTTTAATATTTTTTTCTCCTTCCACTGTTCACTTTCACCAGAACTTTCTCTACCTTCCCATCTTAATATTGTTGCTGCTGCTTTTGTTTTTTTCATTTCATTTACCATTCATTGTTTTCTAATGCATTTTACTCCTAATGTGAGACAGCAGTAAATAACCCAGTATTAAAGATTTAAGTTGACCATGTGAATAAGTGACACCCATATCAAATTTCGGTACACTATCGGGATAGTGTAAACAATTTAAATATTCTTGACTAAGGCCTCTAATGTTTTTATCACTGTCCCCTCTTTGATTTCTGGCTTTCGCATACCGCTTCATTTCTTCATTCTTCCATCCTATGCCTCTCCTCTTCTGCTATTTCTCTTCCTTTTGTTCTTTTCCGGCTCATCACTACTTTTCCTTTCTTCTCTTTATTTCTCTTCCATTCACCTTATATTTATTACACCGTTTCGCTCCCTTTTCCATGCCTGTGTCGTTCATTTGTCATTGTTATGCTAGGTTTTCATTAAAATGATATGACTCCAGCAGAGTCATATTATTTAAGGTCGGTCAATTTTTCTCAACTGATCAATGAACGAACCTACAATGACTATCGAAAACAACTGTAAGTCAAATTACTACAGTTTAACTTACAGTTGTCTTCGATATTCGATATTCATATATATATATATATATATATATATATATATATATATATATATATATATATATATATAAATAAGGATAAGGATAAAATCGATGTTTAAAATATTGATCTTATCAAGTGGCCAGCATGGGAATAAAGACCTTCAAAGGTAATAATTATTGAAAATTATAATACAGGGTATCTAAGATAATTCCAGATCCCGGATTTCTGGCTTTGCATAATAAATGCTTTGCCTTCATCGGTGGAATATACTCAAGTACATAAATACAAATATATATATATATAAACATACAGTATACTTACATATACGGACGCATACATACATATATATGCACGTATGCACAACGACTAGCTTAAATTGCCCGCCTAAATCCGGGATCTGGAATTATCTTGTTATTTTTACTGGTTTATTTTGTCTTCGTCTTCGCTCCTTGTACTATGTGAACATTTATTGTGGTTTAGAGTCAAGATTTGACTGCTATTTTTCAGCGTGGCAGTATCTCTTAGATACCCTGTATTATAATTTTATATATATATATATATATATATATATATATATATATAGGCATAATAACGAATTTCTAGCGCTTCCTAATATTCTATTATATGCCACAATTATATTGTCAAGTGATCTTTTGTTCGATGTCTTCATAGAATGTATGATGGAACTGAGGTTTCCGACCTCATGAGGTCGTTTATTGTTGACATCATTTTCATGGTGCAGGCTTGTACAGAGATGACGGCTTAACAATCTCATTTAACATAAATGGCCACACATCAGGTAAATGAAGAAAAAGTTTCATAGGAATATTCAAAGAGTTTGACTAGGACAACTTAACGCATGCAGACTTGTTAAGGCAAACATTATCTTGATAGAAAGACATAGAGGACACCATAGATATACAACAAATTTCAACTTTTCCAGAAATAGTTCGGCGAGTTCAAAGAAAGACAGACACATCTTTAACGAAATCATCCTTTACTATACGCTAGATAGAAGTCATTTTATAGAGGTAACTATACAAGGAGCACCATAGAAGCACTAGGAAAAGAAAAGTAACTTGATTTAATCCACCTTTCAATATCAATATATTTGCTAACACAACCATGAACTTTCTATGTCTAAGATGACATTTTCCACCAACTCTCAAATAAAACAAATTTTTGTTGCCTCGTGTAATTCCTTTCAATGCCGGACAGGATAAAAAACAATTATATGGGATTCTCCTTGAACTTTCGAAGATCGTTATTACACGTACCTACATCCACTCAAGTCTAGGAGAAGAAAACTGAAATCCTTGTCTCAAGTCGTTTGGAAACACAGAACTTATGGATTGGAATATGTTTCACTAACAGGGAACATCTTCAACAAAGTTATTCAAAGCTTGAATTTGAATCCAGGACTTATAATCATAAGCAGAATGGATAAACTAGAAACTGCAGGCTATACCTAACTGAAATGTTCCACATATTAAAAGAAGTCGGCGATATTACTTAAACGGTGATCCAAGATATTATCGAATTGTCGTCATGAGAGAAAATTTCTTTTGAACAACTTCCAAACGAAAATCAAATTCCAGCCAAATCAAATCTATGTAAAGAGATACTACAAGAATCCTCTTGACGATGAAGACACGTCTGAACTGGGTGTTTTCCCTTATACTGTAATAATTCAACCATCAATAACGACAGGAAGCTGACTGGGCATATGTGTGTATATATTCATGTGTATATACATATGTTACATGTTTGGATGCAGAATCAAGTGAAATATGCTGCAACACCTAAAGTATTTACTTCTCAACTTACCGCCGGATTGCCGGTTACTGGTTTCTCCTTTCTTGCTGGACGAAAACTGGTCAGCGGTCATCACGGACAGCGTATACTTCTTGTTACAGACGCCACTTGGCGGTCGACATCTGCGCGTCTGTTGTATGTAACTTTGGTGGCAGAACTTCTCTAGACGGGTGCGACACTGCCTCTTGCGCCGTTGCTTGCAGTCCCGGCTGCATGTTGACCACGGTGACCACTTGTTATAGAAGTTGGTCATGATGATGTTCTGCACGTATTTGGCCCGTTTCAGCGGAGTAACCACCTGGTAATAATAATAATAATAATAATAATAATGATAAAATCGAAACTGCTGACAAATGGTACAAGCACCACCCTGAGGCTGTAAATAAAGGAGAAAACAGACCGGACCATCAAAGCTAATGAACCAGATCTTGTTGTGAAAGATGAAAACAATAAAATTTGCTTAATGATTGACATGAGTATACCTTGTGATCATAATATCTTGGCAAAAAAATTTGATAAACTCAGAAAATATAAAGATTTTCTGATTGAAATCGAAAAAATGTGACATCTCAAGACGGTTACAGTACTAGTGATTGCAGGAGCACTGAAAATGATAAAAAAAGGAACTGAAAATTATTTGAGGCTGATCCCTTGCTTACCATCCATGCAAGAAGTGCAAAAGATTGTCGTAACTGGTACGTCACACATATTGAGAAGAGCATTGCCGCTGTGAATTTTCTTTCCTTTTCCCCCTTTATTTTCTTTGTTTTCTTTTTTCATTTTTTTCTTTTTCCATTCTTTCCTTTTTCTCTCTGTCTTGCTTCCCGTTTTTTCTATCACATGAGTTTGTAAATGAACAATCTGATGTGTTTATTTTGATGGCCTACCAATGTATACAGTGGGTTTCTTTGCTCTAAGTGTTGCGAAGACACCCGGCAGGAAATAGAAACAAAATTAAAAGAAGATATTATGATAATAATAGTAATAATAGTAATAATAATGATAATGATAATAATAATAATAATAATGATAATAATAATAATAATAATAATAATAATATTAATAATAATAATAACAATAATGATGATAATAATGATAATAATAATAATAAAGGCATCAAAAATAAAACAGTCTCACATATTGTGAGTGTAGCAAACTGGCTCAAAAGGAATGCAAACAAAGGCATGATAACGTAGCTAAGAATGTCTATCGGAAATTGTGTGAGAAGTATGGCCTTGAAAGGACATTGAAATGGTACAAGCATAAACCAGAAGGTATCGCTGAGAATAGTGAGCATGAGATTTTCTGGGATTTTACAATTCAACGTGACTCAGTGATTGATGCTCGGCGACCAGACATTGCTATAGTAGATAAAATGTTGATGGAAACTAAGATCATAGATATTGTCATACCTGGGGATATACGGGTGGCTGAAAACGAACTGAAAGAGATTGAGAAGTACAAGTAGGCTATGGGCTAAGAGGAGGTCATAGTACACATCCCTTGTGATTTACTTTAACGGGTATTTTCATGTAGCCCTGTGTCTAACAAGTCAGTATGGGATGGAAGATACCCCCATGGACTTTTTGACCACGCCCACTTTTACAGCTTCTGTTTCGCAGTGCTGAGTTCATAGTTATTCTTAATTGACTCGGACATGAGAACTACTCATTTCTCTCTGAACTTGAGACAGCATTGACAGTAGCTGTTGACAGTGCTTCGAGCTTACTGCCTCTCAGTATCATTCGACACTCATCTTGTCCCTCAGTGCTCCATTCAGACTTTGACAACTTTGATGTGCTTGTCAATGATCCATATGGAGCTGGAAGTATCCATCGAGCACATGGAATTATGCTTCAGGAGTTCAATCCAGATCAAGGTGGAGATATTGGGGGAACACAGCCAGCTATGCAGAGCACAAGAACAGGGCAAAGATCACTGAGATTAGTGCCCAGGCAAGTTCCTGCAGAGTGTTACATAAAAAAACGCATGTCTCCACAATTTGACGTAGTCAACGAGATTGATGATGGTGAGAGAACAATTGCGGGAGAAATGCAGAAAAACCTCTGGATCATTGTCCGCGTGCACAGTGCTGTTAAAAGCAGAGAGTGCCCGGCTAGGGAGGATATGTTTCATTGACTGGAGACGCTCCTGGACAACTGACAACCATTGAGTATTATCCGATCATACCTCACCTAATCACAGATATCAGAGATTCACAAGAAGTTGGACAGCATTTTTCATCACTACATTTGACCTGGGCATGAGTATGAAAGCGTTTCCGCTAGCATGGCACAACACACGTCGGTATGAGGACCACACCATCATGATTGGAACATTCCATCTAGGCTGTGGCTATCTGAAGGTGTTGGGGAAGAAGATGGGTGAAACGGGATTCGCTGAAATCTTACTTGAAGTCGGTCTTACGACATCTGGGACTTTGATGGGTGTCATTTTAGCCAAGAACTATGCATGTTCACTTAACTGCCACAAAGCTCTGATGGAAGCCCTTGAGAGATTGGTGCTGGCTTGTTTTCTACAAAATCGGGATGAAGAAGTACCATTTGGAAAGCTACCGAAATCTTCCAGGGATTATATTGAGAGACTAGCAATGTCTCTCAGCAAGGAGATCGAAAATGCAGCATTGAATGATCAGGAAATTTGTTCATACATTGAAGAATACCTCCATTTCCGTGAGAACATCCGCTCAGGCCAACATGGAAAGACTGCTGCGCTTTGGATGCCGTACATCGATCATGTCTGGCTGGCAATGTACCTTCTACAAGCTGTAAAGACAAACAACTTTACAGTATACGCACAATGCCTCTGTCTTATGCCTGACCCCTTCTTTGGCTTCAAAGGACACAACTATGCACGATGCCTCACATTCTTTTCGATGTTTATTGCCAACATTGAACATTCTCATCCCGGTGCGGAGGATCTGTTAAAGAGAGGTGCTATCAGTGTGGCGAGATTCTTTATTCTAGGAAATAGGTGTGCTGTCGAGAAAACAATCGAAGAGACTTTTATGAAACATGCAAAATCAAAAGGTAGAAGTAACTCGACTAGAGCGGGAATTAGCGGTCTGCAGACAAATTACAGAGCCTACCAAAGATGGACAAAGTCAGGTAAAGAACGAGCCAAATTCCTTCAGGCTACATTTTGTCTAGCATGAATGTCTGATTGTCTGATGAAGGAGACAAAGGACTGTAATATCGGGATGTTCACCCTTGTGAAATTGCGACCAGGAAAAGCTTACCACTTGACATCGGATGGACATAACACATTCTATTACGAAATACACTCTCTCGAATCTTTACAGGAAGAAACTGACACTCGTGTGATCTTGTGTTGGATGTATGCCACCAAAGAACAGGGTTGTAAATCCATTCGCTTGAGGAATCCCGATTCAGACATATTTTTCAACTTACTTCACCCATGCTAGATTCCTGGAAGGATTTCAAATTCTGTTTAAAGCTGGAAAGAGTAACATACAATGTCTTCCACGCCTGTTCTCTGTTCTGCATTACTGGATTATCGTGGTGTTATTGTACCAGTGCCTTCAAAAGGAAGTGGAAAGTGAAGGGACAGATGAATCATTTCAGAAAGCGTTCTCCAAGCTAGGGGTGTTTGGGAAGTCGACGAGGCGGTGATGAATGAACTGGAGAGGTTCACATGTGTGCTGTATGGTAACAAAAGGACAGAAAAGGGAAATACGTTGCGATTCACAACCTTGCGTGCAAAGTGCGGTTGGAAGGATGATTTCACAAAATCTAAGCAATTCGATCTCGCTTCACTGCTCCCATGTAGAAACGTCCTCAAGCAACATGTTCGATGAAGCATCTTCCAGACCAGGATATGGAAGCGCGTGAACATTGCAAAGCCTTCAGTGCCTAGACCAGACAAAGGACATGGATGAACAATGGAAGCTGGAATCATGAAGCCGAAGTGGACAGAGGGTGTATCCACCATCAGTTGGTGGATATTCTGGAAGAAGAACTTGAAGATGAAACTTGCGCATCACATTCTCACCTTGATAGTGACAGTAAACTTAGAGAAAATGATTTTCTCCAAGTTAGTCAAACGAAAACTCGGGTAAACAATGACTTCCAAGCAGGAGTACAAGGTCAAGGCCAAACAATACTACAAGGTCAAAGTCAGCCGTAGTAAGCTCAAACAATACCATACCTTCCGTTGTACAAGGTCAAAGTGAAACAGTCGTATACAACGGAAGCATTGTAGGCTGTCTCCATTACTGTTCAACCCTTAAGGGTTACCTTTCTCTCCGTCCATTTCTGGGTGACACTAATTATTCTGTTCGTAACCTCATCCTGGCTGCTATCCACCAGGAGGTTCGCACCGAACCAGCCTTTCACTAGTCCAACTTGTCCAACTCACCAGCGCCCTACGACAGCATAGACTTACCTCTCCAAATACCAAGCTGCAAATCTGCCCACCTACTTCTGCAAGTTAATGTTTGGTCCCATAATCACATGCTATTCCCCCGAATGGTGCCGACCAGATTTCACTTCCGCCGTATCCGACTCATTAGCTTGCAAGTTAGCGTCCTCGCATTTTAATTCGATATGAATATCACTCAACATTTCAAAGTCTTTACAATAGTAAAGTCTTTGAGAGTCGTACATTTAGAATGGATCGGAAAACACATTTTTGTTGGACCAAGTGCTACACACTAGAACTTATCCTTTACATCTCCCGTTCACGTCTTCCTCAGCACTGCTACCATTTCCCAACTCTCAGAACTGGAAATTCTCTTGTTCTGCTGCCAGTTGCATCAGACGTCTGTCTGGACGTGGCCGAATAATTCTAGCGTAAAGCTCAAAGGCGGTGCTCCAGTATAGCCCCAGCCTCTGGCTGAAACTAGTAAAATAATACAGACTACCCAAATAATAATACAGACAGCCATCCACTTCCCGCTACCCACAACCACTTCCTACCATTCGTATCTCAGCTACTGTTATCGGTTCGAAGCAGCTTCATCCGAGAGCTGCTACAGCCTGTCGATGTAAGTGCTAAAGTATGTTAGCTCCATCAGTTGAGCATAGTCTAGCTAGAAAACCAGACACATCTTGTTTAGAACCTAGTAGCAACGCATTCCTTTTACGTCATGCCTCTTCCATTCAGGCCCATCGAACGGCTTTTGTTTCGTTTTAGGACATTCACTTTAGCTCTGACAATGCAGTTTTCGGGTATCGTCATAATCACTGCTTCTAATTTGTTCACTAATTCATTTCTTTACTAAACCTGACCAGTTCCGTTATCACTCCCTTCAGAGCAACCCACCAACAGTTGCTGAAGATCTCTTCCCTCAAACGCATCCTTGCCAGTTTGCTAAACTGGTCGCTGAACTTTTCAGATAGCTGAAACTAGATTCCTGTCTACGCGATCTATCACAAGGTTTTGGTCAACGTAGCTGAAATTGTGGACACCCTCCACTATCCCTTTCCATTGGACTAAAATATCTCGAGATACGGTATGGATGGTTCGTTGTGGTTGGTCTATGTGAACGCTAGGCCATTCCAAAATTCTGGCGGTACTTGTCAGGTTGTTCAAAGTTTCTGATCAAGTTGCAAGCTTTTACACTACACTCTGTAATCGGTTAACCACTCGTCATTCCAGTGTGCTTTCAAATAGAAAAGAAAAGAACAACAACACAAACTAAAAAAGATATTAGTTAATAGTTTTACGGGCTCATGAAGTTCGTTGAAAGAGCTCACATATACGTGTGTGTGTGTGTGTGTGCGCGCGCGCGCGCGTCTCTATGCCTATGTGTCCCAGCAATGACGCCAGCGATGTACTCACCTTGTACGACAGGAAACTGCAATTTTTGTTGCGCTTCTTGCAATGGCGTTTGACCTTAATGGTGGTGTTACCACAGAAGGCTGGTTCCCGGCAGGTTCTTGTTCGGAACTGCTCACATCGCCACGTGCAGTGTGACCATGTTCCCCACGACGTGTAGTGCCGGCACATAACACTGATAGCTCCCACATGTTTCCGTTTAGCTGGGAGCGGTTTGTTCGCGATGCCGCTGTCGTTACTGTCGTTGCCACCAATCAGGGAGACGTTGACACCGTTGGTACTGGCGTATATGATAGATTCCTTGGGACTGTAGAACTTTGCATTTTTTCTGGATCCCTAATTGTGGAGGAAAGAAACGAAGAAAAAGAGAAAAACGATTAAAAAACATTAAGCCAAAATAACAAAAAAGGAGTGAATAGTCTATCTATCTATCTATCTATCTATCTATCTATCTATCTGTCTGTCTGTCTGTCTGTCTGTCTGTCTGTCTGTCTGTCTGTCTGTCTGTCTGTCTGTCTGTCTCTGTCTGTCTGTCTGTCTGTCTGTCTGTCTGTCTGTCTGTCTGTCTGTCTGTCTGTCTGTCTGTCTGTCTGTCTGTCCCTACCTACTTACCTACCTATCTATCTATATCTAGCTAGCTAACTAGCTCGGAGTCGATCTGTCTGTTTGTTTGTCTTTACACACACACAAGGACTGAAACAGGTAGAATATCAACTACAATTGTTTCTTCACTAGCTGAAATTCGTTACATAAGTAATAAACCTTTACTGCCAGCAGCAATGTAAACTTCGTTGAGGTGACTTCGACCAGAAGATTAGCTAAGCTGCGTCGTGTTTGTTACTGCTTATGTAACGAAGTTCAGTTAGTTATGAAACAATTATAGTCGGTATTCTACCTGGGAGTTATATGGAAACATTCAGCTTATCGAAATTCCTTTTAACTTCGAAATAGGAAGAAGTGTATAACTTATGATGTTAATACACAGGAGTTTATCGTATATTGTTCACCTTTTGTTCTCTATACTAGCCGCCTATTGCTTGAGGCTTACCAACATCCTGATATATATTTTTAGTCGAACAAATCGACCCCAAGACTTATTCTTTGTAAGCCTAGTCCTTATTCTATCGGTCTATTTTGCCGAACCGCTAAGTTACAGGGACGTGAAAACACCAACATCGGTTGTCAAGCGATGGTGGGGGGAACAAACACACATACACACACATACGACAGGCTTCTTTCAGTTTCCGTCTACCAAATCCACTCATAAGGCTTTGGTCGACCCGAGGCTTTAGTAAGAAGACATTTGCCCAAAGCGCCACGCAGTGGGACTGAACCCGGAACCATGTGGTTGGTTAGCAAGCCACTCCTGCGCCTATTATATATGCATCATCATTATCATCATCATCATCGTTTAACGTCCGTTTTCCATGCTAGCATGGGTTGGACGGTTCGACTGGGGTCTGGGAAGCCAGGAGGCTGCACCGGCCCCAATCTGATCTGGCAGTATTTCTACAGCTGGATGCCCTTCCTAACGCCAACCACTCCGAGAGTGTAGTGGGTGCTTTTTACGTGCCACCGGCACAGGGGCCAGAGGGGGCTGGCATCGACCACGATCGGATGGTGCTTTTTACGTGCCACCTGAATGGAAGCCAGTCAAAGTGGCACTGGCATCGGCCACGTTCGGATGGTGCTTTTTACGTGCTACCGGCACTACAATTTCCATTTGATTTGATTTTGATATTGCTGTTGATATTGATGTTGATGTACTTGACTCAATAGGTCTCCTCAAGCACGGCATGTCGCCCTACAATCCAAGGTACTTTTGAGTGGGCTGGTTATGCGACACTGGTGTAGGTTACAGCTGTGGACTCACTTTATTTGCCGGGTCTTCTCAGTCACAGCATACCTCCAGAGGTCTCGATATTTTGTCATTGCCTCTGTGAGGCCCAACGTTCGAAGGTCATGCTTCACTACCTCATCCCATGTCTTCCTGGGTCTCCCTCTACCCCAGACTCCTTCCACTGTTTGGGAGCGGCACTTCTTCACACAGCTCTCCTCGTCCATCTGCAGTACATGACCATACCAACACAAACGTCTCTTTTGCACGCCACATCCGATGCTTCTTATGCCCAACATTTTTCTCGGGGCGCTTACACTCTATCGTGTGTGCACACTGACATTACACATTCAGCGGATCATGCTAGCTTCATTTCTCTCGAGTCTACGCATGTCTTCAGCAGTCACGGCCCATCTTTCACTGCCGTACCGCTTTTTCTAGAGTTAAGAGTTAAAGTAACTCAAAACCATAAATGCAATGTCTAAAGTGACTGACAAAGGGAAGTAGTTTAATTCTTATCTCTAGCAAAATCGGTGCAAGTCAGTACCCTCTGTCACTTTAGCGACCTCTATTTATTTTGCATTTCGGTTCTAATTGCTAATAAGCCACCCTTTTTAATTTGTGATATATATATATATATATATATATTCTGTTGTGTCTGGAGAGAGACATTTTCTTTTACTCACCGGTAAAATTTCAACTTATTTCTTATTTTTATTTTCCTAAAATTCTCGTTGCGTCATACCATCTTTTCAAAGACTATTGAAAAGGTTGCAAGTCACAACGAAAATTTTAGGAAAATAATAAGAAATAAGTGGAAATTTTACCGGTGAGTGTTTTAAATTATAAGGCACAAAAAAAAAAAATGCCTCACCCCAGACACAACAGAATATGCTTCAACAAACGAACTCACATAAAGAATCTTGCAATCCAAATCCAAAAACGAAATATATATTATATATATATATGTGTGTGTGTGTGTGTGTGTGTGTGTGTGTGTGTGTGTGTGTGTGTGTGTGTATATTTGGGAAATGAAAGACGGAAGATGGAATATTTAATGTAGTTAGAATTAACAAAAAAGTACTCCATCCAATGAGAGATAAATATCAATTTAAGGTACTACCGAAAGAGCTAATAGAAGCTCTTTCTGTTTTTATGAAATACGTATATCTTAAAGCTTTCTTTCAGGCTCTATCTATGCATGATATATATATTTTTAAAACGAGGACGCTGGACAGTAAGAAAATAAGAAAAAAACGTGGGAAAAAGACGTGAAGAAAGTTGATATAAAAAATGGAACGAGAAAAAAGAAACGAAATCAAGAAAACTAAGATCCCCGTCCTCTCTGATTGCAGAAAACATTA
>NC_142956.1:10388157-10415657 GCF_046866305.1 Octopus bimaculoides
CGCTGCGTTTCGGTTGATTGCTCCTATCCATATGTACACATTTAAAGTGCATTATGAAGTTGAAAAAGACAAAAAACCTCCTCAGGACAAATTGACTGATATCTTTGACATCATAAAGGATGGAGAGTTTATTCCGATTGAATTGTAGCATGTGTGTCTTGGATTCAGCTCTAAAAATAGCTAGAGGTTAGTTTTGACCTTACTGGACAAAGGATAGGCATAGTTCAGAAGAACTAGGTCATGTTACCATTCAATCTTTAGTTAGTGCCGGTTAACCATTTGTGCGTGTGTGTCTTAAATCAGAAGTACAAGGAGCGAATTGTTTATAAAATCTGGTGACACTTCAGCTAAACGTAATCTCAAAGCACTTTCTCTTCCTCAGTCATTCACCTTTCCATTTCATTTCCCTTATTGCATCAACAGGAACGAGACAATTTTCCGCTCTCACAAATCAGATCTTTCCCAGGCCAATTTCTTTATTACATATTCGTTGTGCATAATTAATCGCGGCTACTGTTGGATTTACCCTCAATTTAAGATACCTGGAAAGAAGTTATCAATTAGAACTGAAGGCAGTTGTGCGAAAATAAACCGTAATGCAGAAGTTATACTAAGTCATATTGCCAAAATATTAAATATTGCCACGTTTACAGTGTGAACTTTACATGAGAACAGAAAGAAAATTATGTCAAGTGCTCAAGAAGCTATTCCGTTAACTGTCCGGACCTTATTCTTCCATAGATCTAATGTAATGATGAAATGGAACGAATCGGCGTAATGTGCGGATAAACACGATAGTAATTCAAAAAAGTGCCAAAAATTTATATGACGATTTGAAGGAAGGTTGAAACTTCTAATGAAAATTCCTTGTTGGCAAGTAAAGGCTGTTCTGAAAAGAAGATCCTGAATTTGCACAACATAAAAATGACAGGTGAAACTGTGAGCTCTCATACAGAGGCTGCTACAAATTACCTTGGGCAGTTGAAGAAAATGATTGCTGAAGGGAGCTACACTCCGTGACCTTACAAATTTTCCTCGAGCAGAAAGTCTACATCAAATTCGGAAAGATATTGTACAAAGGATGTAGGATTTGAAGAAATCATAGAGAATGATGTGTTTGAATTACTAGTGTCGCATAAAGAAATTTATCTCGAGAGGAGCTGATGCTTTTAGGAAAAGAGCAAAATGAGAATACAGATGAACCACTTAAATTGGCAACGAAAATTGTTGTTAAAGAGTTGGCCCTTACAAAACAAGGTCAGCAGGCTTTTGCTGATAACGATCCCAATTGTGAAGGTAACATAAAAATTACAAGAGCTTACAATGAGCTCAGTTCCTATATTGAGCTGTACAAAGAGATGACGCGTCATAAAAATCGAACAACTTTGGATAAGTTCTTCACTCGTCAAGAGAAAATTTTGGATAAGTTCTTCACTCGTCAAGCTGATGTTGGTGATAATGAACTATACGATGACAAATATTGTCCCTCATCCTCCCAGTAACGCTCATTCCACCACCACCCCTCACACAGTAGTCAACATCTTTTGTGGTAAGAACGTACTCTTACGATATTACGATTCTTATCAATCTCCTAACATGTTCCTCTTGAAACGTATCTGTGTTTTCATGTATTTATATTGCAATGTGTATATTTAGGAATAGTTATTTTCATGTATGCAGGCGATCGTTGTTTTCTTGTATTTCTTTTTCTTTTTCGAAAAAGTCCGTAGGAACACAACCTCGCTCGATAACTTGAAAATCGATAGGAAGATTAATTTCGCGTTATGGAACTCCACGTTACGGCCAGAAACGCATTACTTCCGTAAAGCGCGAGATTCCTGTGTATTTAATTCTCCCGATTTAAAATGCATTGAAATTTGTTAGGATCTTTCAGAAAAACCTTCAACAAAAGCAGCCGTCAAATTACCAAGAAACGGTGGATGAGTTAAATAAAATTGGAGTGACTGAAATGAGCGCAGAATATAGCCAGAAGCTCGTGGAATCCATGCCAATGAGATGAAAGCAAATGACTCTTAATATTAATTATTCAAAGTCGGCGAACTGGCAGAAACGTTAGCACACCGGGTGAAATGCATAGCGGTATTTCGTCTGTCTTTACGTTCTGAGTTCAAATTCCGCCGAGGTCGACTTTGCATATCATCCTTTCGGGGTCGATAAATTAAATACTAGGTGCTTAGTGGGATCGATCTAATCGACTGCCCCTCTCCCCCCCAAATTTCGGGCCTTGTGCCTAGAGTAGAAAAGAATATTAATTATCCATTTATTCCTTATTTATTACTAATTTTTTGCTTGATATTCATAATTAATACAATAAAGTGTTTTTCATTGATTAAAGAAAATTTTCTTTATTTCTTAACTTTCTGGCAGGAAACTCTGTTGCTCCTTTCTGTTGAAGAGCGTAGGCTCGAAACGTAGAAGACTTTCTCAGCTTCCCGAGCGTCAATCCAATACACCTGCTTGTTGTTTATACACCGCTATAAAGCCATTATATCACTCATTACTTCTCCTCAGTAGAAACTGTCTTAACTGGTTAATTTCCTATTGCAATTTTTGATGTTAAGGACTTCTTAAGGGATTCATTCTTCTCGTCAGGTGAAATATTCCTATAGATAGAAATCAAAACAAGACTTTACCTTGGGGCTATCATGAATCCCGACCGGCAATAGAAATGTTTCAACCTCTATCTACACAATCAAGCTTTGAATTCAAATGCCATATACAGCGTTTATGTGAAAAGACCGGTAAATTCGAGCTATGGGTGGCTCGAATTTATAAACATACGCACTGGTTCAATAGTACTTCTTTATTGTTAGTCAGTCGGTTAAATATCTGACTGACTGACTAACTAACTAACTAACTAACTAAATAAATAAATAATCATCCGCTTGTTTAATGTGCTGGTTAAACAATCAGTTGGTTGTTTGTGAAACTCTTTTCAACGCTTTCCACGACCTCATCAATGATATGTCCTCTTTTCAAGGTCTACCTTGAATCTGTCTGAGAATTAGTCTTATGTATGTATGTATGTATGTATGTATGTATGTAGATGTGTGGTTGCTTACAGGACAAGGGAAGGATGAGAGTAAACGGTGTGTGCGTGTGTTTGTGTGTTTACACTTGCGTGCCTGCCTGTATGTGTGTTTGTGAGTGTGTGCGTGCATTGGCCATCCATGACCTCTTTAAGGGTTTGCCTTTTGTTGAAGGTCAGTTCTATTTCTGATCTACTGGGATTTGCAAGTTTTCCCTTAAAGGCTTATGGGTGTAGTTCCTTATGTAGGGAAGGGGAAGTGAGAACAGAGTAAGTGTGTGTATGTAACCTTGAACAAAGAAGTCGAGCCATTACTGATAACTGTGTGTGTGTGTGTGTGTGTGTGTGTATAGGCACAGGTGTGACTGTGTGGTAAGAAGTTTGCTTCCCAACCACGTGGTTCCGGGTTAAGTTCAACTATGTGGTACCTTGGGCAAGAGTCTTTTACAATAGCGTCGGTGGGGACCAAAGCCTTGTGAGTGGATTTGTTAGACGAAAAACTGAAAGAAGCTCGTCGTATATATATATATATATATATATATATATATATATATATATATATATATATATATATGGTGTTAAGAAAATATAAGTGTCAACACACGAAACTCTTGGCCCTTGAATCACTCTCTTCTGCTAAATATGTGTGTGTTTGTCTCCTACTATCGCCTGACAACTGGTGTTGGTGTGTTTACGTCCCCTTAACTTAGCGGTTCGGCCAAAGTGACCAATATAATTAATACCAGGCTAACAAAAAATAAGTACTAGGGTCGATTCATTCTACTAAAAATACTCCAAGGCGGTGTTCCAGCATGGCCGCAGTCTAATGACTGAAACAAGTAAAAGATTCAAATACATACACACATGTACTTTGAATGAGAGGTTAAATTTCGTCATGGAATCGTCTTCAGTGCATTAACCACCGGGGAAAGGCACGAAGGATGCTATTTCCACTATTACAAAACCAGTAAAAATGGCTGGAATTGAAACAAAAACATGGGCAACTGAAGTCCAGACGTGGCGTCACTTCAACACCACAGGAACTGACCATTTCGAAATCAAAAGGAAAAGAATTGAAGAGAAAACGAATAGGACGCAAGATGCAACAACAACAACAACAACTTTGCCGAGCGCCATCACTTCCTTACCATCTTTGTTCCTGTCTATTTTAGGCATGGAATGGCCTTAGTTCTCATCGACGCCATCAACACGGAGGAGCCAGAACCACTCAATCAGGAGGAAATACATATTGGTGGACACGAGAATTAGCCACCTACGACGGCTCACGTACATACATACATACATACATACACACATGCATTTATACGTACGTATACGTACATACATATATAAGTATATGTGTGTAGAAACACACATATACATATATATATATATGCGTATGTGTGTATGTGTATCCATGTATGTATATCAACAAGACCAATTTACCAGGGTCATGCCAAACATTTCCTGTTGCCTCTATTTCTCTTTGATGACCATCATCATCGTCATCGTCGTCATTGTCACCCCCACCCCCATTAGCACCATCATCATAACCACCACCACCGCCACCGCCATCATAACAACAACAACAATAACGAGGCCACTTCACTGACCAACTTTCAGAAGTTGTGTCCAATTTACAATGACCTCGTGGCCTACTTTCCCTTGCAACACCCTTCTTCTACCGCCACAGCTAAACATCCCTGATACCCCCAACACACACACATACACACACAGCTCACACTCATACACTCGAAATATTCTCAGAAAGATTTCCAGAGAGAAACCACTTGAAAAAAACATACTGACACAAATAAATTGACCAAATAAAACCCCTTCCTGTTACTGTAGTAGTAGTAGTAGTGGCAGCAGCAGCAGCAGCAGCAGCAGCAGTAGTAGTAGTAGTAGTAGTGGTGGTGGTGGTGGTACTGCAGCTTCTGCTGCTGCTGTCGCTACTACTGAAAATAAATTATAAATCCCACATCTATGCCCCTCTAGCAAATACAAGAAATAATGATAATAAAAATAATAATAACAAGAGCACTCAGAGAGCGCAAACCTCCGTCAAGGCAACAACAACGTCCTGTCCACGATTGTCCAGAGGTGATTTTTAAAATGAGAATATCTGAAATAAACTCGACTGCTATCTCAAACGAGAATACTAAAAATGAACAAGATCGCTTTTAAAAATTAAGTAAAAAATCCGGAAAAATAATCCAGAATCCTTGTCCGGTACCTGGTCGATCTCAATGGTAGTCATGGAATGTGAAGGCGGCTGTAGAAAATTTAGTAACAGTAATAAATAGTTTATCCTTATCTAATACAAGCCAAAGTTAGCAAATTCACCAACAGTAATAAATAGTTTATCCTTATCAAGTACAAACCAAAGTTAACAAATTCACCATTCAAAATAGTTTCAAAGGCGGCGGTAATAGTAATAAGTTCTACTCATGAATTTTTAAATGAATAGCATGAGACCTTTTGCTTTTCTCTTCTCTTAAATTCTGGCCTTCCTTTAGTATTCCTGTTGTTTTAGATCGATGTATAGATGTATGTATATGCGTAAGTATACTGTAAAGTGTTAATATGTATGTATAATATATAATATATATATATATATATATATATATATATATATATAATAAAAATATATTAATGTTATTTAATTTCGGAACGGTTTAGCTGCCGTTTGTTTATGTAGTTTGATTTCTTTGTTCATCAGTTTATACTAAGATAGAGACGCGATTAAAATTAATGATAGAGAAACGAAAATAAAACTTTGGAAACAGCCTAAAGAGAGATAATTGAGAAAGACTTGAAAGTGACGTAAGATTGTAATCATGTAAAGTAAATATAACAAATAATCCAGAATTCTTGTCCGGTACCGGATCGATCCCAAAATCTAATCAATTCGTGCCAGTCACGAAGCCAAACATCCCTGAAATTTCACCTGAATCCATCCAGCGGTTCTTGAGATATCTTGTCCACAGACAAACCAGGCTCGAGAGGGCGCTTGACTGTTCCAGCGCATTAGCCTCGCCACCAACCGCGGCAACGCTGCAAGCGTGCTGACGTGTCTCAATAGCCATTTGATAGGTTTCCCAGCGTCCCCAACTTTTCAACCCAAGTTGGTGAATTGTTCTGGTTTTTTTTTTTCTCATATAAATAATTTTTTAACAATACGTAAACTTTATTTTATTCATACTTCATTATAAAATATTTCAATTTCTTTCGAAAAAACAAACACAATTGAAAACAATAACTCCGCCTTCGCTAAGGCGGAAGTAATAATAATAATAATAATAATAATAATGATTTCAAATTTTTGCTCAAGGCCAGTAATTTCGGAGAAGGGAGTAAGTCGATTACTTCGACCTCAGTACTCAGTGGTACTTATTTTATCGACCTCGTCAGAATTTGAACTCAGAACGTAAAAACGGACGAAATGCCGCTAAACATTTCGCCCGGCGTGCTAACGATTCTGCTAGCTCACCGCCTTAATAATAATAATAATAATAATAATAATAATAATAGCTAACCACCTACACTTTTTTCTGCAAAATAGGGGTAGTTTATCCCGTTCAAGCTATATTATTAGCATTATCCTGCCATTGAGAATTTAAAAATCACTTCTTTAACTTTCTAAGACATCTCAACGCTTTTAAAAGCAAACTTCGTTTGTTTGTTTACGTTTGTCGTAATTTGAATTTGATAATGATAATAATAATAATAATAATAATAATGATAGCAATAATAATCCTTCTAATATTTATCTATACAGGCATTTATATATATATATATATATATATATATATGATTGAAAAAAATTTGAGTCAACAAAAAGGAGTACGGTTGGACATTTATATTCAATTACTACAAGTGGCTTAAATGTAAACTCCAATCATCCACCATCCATAACCAAAGGAATAGGTAGGAACATAGCCATCAGAATATCATGTCTAACAGCCAATGAGACAATATTCAACATACTTGCACCTTACTATAATGAAACACTATCTAGGGCTGGGTATAAGGAAAAAATCAAATTCACACATGGCGAAACCCTAAATAATACTACTATCTACGCACCTAAAGTAGAAAACTCACACAATATAAAGAGCAACAACAAACACATAACAATAAAAACACAAAAACTCAAAGCTGAATGGAAAAGTAGGAAAAAATAAACAAAACCCTATCAGGCGCAGGAGTCGCTGTGTGGTAAGTAGCTTGCTTACCAACCACATGGTTCTGGGTTCAGTCCCACTGCGTGGCACCTTGGGCAAGTGTCTTCTACTATAGCCTCGGGCCGACCAAAGCCTTGTGAGTGGATTTGGTAGACGGAAACTGAAAGAAGCCCATCGTATATATGTATATATATGTATGTGTGTGTCTGTGTTTGTCCCCCAACATCGCTTGACAACCGATGCTGGTGTGTTTACGTCCCTGTAACTTAGCGGTTCGGCAAAAGTGACCGATAGAATAAGTACTAGGCTTCCAAAAAATAAATCCTGTGGTCGATTTGCTCGACTAAAGGCGGTGCTCCAGCATGGCCGCAGTTAAATGACTGAAACAAGTAAAAGTAAAAAAAACACAAAATAACAATAATAGCAAAAACGACGCACAAAATGCCAACACACAAGCGTTAGATAGGTGCTTCCCTAAAACATATAAATACCATCGTATCTTCAACAAGCAAACAGCAAAAGTATTGTACCTCACAACCAACAACATGGAGTACTACATACACAAATACAACCATTAAAAAAATATACATGCAAACAACGACCACAGACAAGGAACAAATAGAACGAAACAACACAGGGCATAGGAATAACAATAAAAATAAACAGAAAAACATGGATAGCGACCTCGATAGTTATAGTAGGATCCAATCAAAAACTCAAAAAGAATCAACAAAACAGGCAATAACATCAAGAACACTTCAGGCATTGCTAATCAACCGGAACATCACAAAAACAAAAAGTCACCAAATAACTACAAAAATCATTGCAGCTGTCGCAAGAAATCTGCATGCCCGCTCATGAACCAGTGCATGCAAAAGAACATCATATACAAATGCAAAATCACCACACTTTAACATAAATACGCACACGCAAGAACCTTCGAAATCTAATTCAAGTTCCGTTATCGCAACCATATCTCCTCATTCTGAAAGATAAGCCTGCAACACGCAACATCACTAGCGGACCTAATATGGAGATTGAAGGAAGGAAAAATAAAATATGAAATAGAACGGTCAATAATAAAAAATGCACACCTCTATAATGTATCATCCAGCATATATAACTTGTGCCTTGAGGAAGCTTTGTGCATTCTGTTGAGTAACGAAAATTTGGTAAACAGGCATACCGAGAAAATCCCAAGATGTCCCTGCGCCAAATTTGCATTTTCCAGATACGACACACTGGAATAATAATAATAATAATAATTCAGTGAACTCCTTCCCTCTCCCCTCCCCCATCCATGTGTGCTTGTCTGGTTGTATTTTTATTTTCTCTCTCTCTCTCTCTCTCTCTCTCTCTCTCTCTCTCTCTATATATATATATATATATATATATATATGTAAGCGTGCCTGTCCGCATGTTTAGAATGTATGGCTGTATGTATCTATGTACATATATGTGTGTATGTTTGTGTGTGCGTATACACGCGCGCATCTGTGTATGTATATGTGTGCGTGTGTGTATATATATATATACGTATATTTGCATGTGTATGTATAGGAGTGTGCGTACACATCTGTATATGTGTGTATGTATATTTATGTGTGTGCGTGCGTGCATGTGAATGTATGTGTCCGAACATCAGTATGTATACTGATGTATATGTGAACGACCATGTATGTGTACGTATGGGCCGATTCTTAAAGATCAGCAAAGGACAATCGCGTGTGTAAGCAACCATGAAGAACAAATCAACAGTACAAAGAAGTCAAATGTCAGTCCCTTTAAAATGGCAACTACTTCAACAGTAGGAGAATCACCATCCCACTAATCTACACTTTCAAAGCAATCTGCCAACGGTCCTTCAGCAGCAACACACGTTTGATAAACTCAGTGTCCAGGTCACGACAGACAGAGAGGATGCTCTTGAAGTCAAGAATTTGAACTTGCGGAGACAATATTTACATATCGCTGGAGGAAACACAACTAGATCTCTTAATGCAGGGAAACGGTTGCATAATCAAGTACTGCACGCTTGGAGAACTACGTTGCGTAGAAACAATTGTTGTGTTTGAAAATAAATGTCCAACCGTACTCCTTCTTGTCGACTCAAACTTTTTTCAATTAGCTATTCTGGCACGACAGAAGCCCAAACGCAAACCTAGAAGTACTTATAATACTACCACGGGAAGGCACAGGGTCAAATCTGAAGGTGGAACAGCTTTATACTGTACTCTACTACGTTCGTAACAGAATATACCATAACTATAATACATACATATATATATATATATATATATATATATATATATATATATATATATATATATATATATATATATACTTGCGCGCGCGCGTATGACGAATCTGCATTCGCATGCAACATTCATATCACTCAGCAAAGAAGGCATGACATACGCATTAAAACATCGATCAAACATTTAAAATAGCTATTAGCGACAGATGCAGCCGTTGTACCGCATAGTAATTAAGTTGAATATCCGTATAAATGATCTGTTGATGAAATTTCGTCAGCACCAGCATTCGGTGCTTGGCTATCTGCTGTTGATGATAGGCAATTTACGTTGGAATCACATGATACAACAGTGCCATTTACTGGTGCTGACGAAATTTCGTCAACCGGTATCCTTATCCTTATTGAAGGTTACATCACGGTTGAAGGAAGAACCCCTCTCTGGACTCTTTCCATCACTGTCTGTCTCTGGCCAGTCATGGCCATCTAGGCTCCAGGCAAAAGGTGACTTTATCTTGCCATCTTGTCTTTGGTCAGCCTTTTGATCTTGTCTGTCTTGTCCTTTAGTCATGTGATATGGCCAGCCCATCTGTATTTGTTCTCCTTGGTGGTTCTTCTGATGTCGTTGACTCTCGTATGCTCTTGTATTCAGGTGTTGGTTTCCTTGTTGTGCAATGTGATGCCGAGAATGATTCGTTCCATTTTCCTTGCGCTACAATGAGAGCATTCATGATCGTAGTGCTGACAGCCTATGTTTCACTGTCATAAATCATCACTGGCAGTATGTACTCATTGAAGATTTTTAATTTAATTTTCATTGAAGCCTCAGGACTTTTCGTGAGGTTTTCTACCTTTCCAAAGGTCACTCAACCAAGCGTTTAATCTGTGTATTTTTTTTATAGCATCTTACGTCTATACGAGATGACTTCTCTGGAAGCTTGCCGTAGGCTTAGAGAGAATAAGTCCTGGGGTCAACTTGTTCCACTAAAATCCCTTAAGGTGGTGCTCCAGCATGACTGAAACAAGTAAAAGAATAAAAAGTAAACACTGGATTCAACCCTTCAAGGCAGTGCCCCAGCATGGCCACAGTCCAGTGACTGAAACAAATGAAAGAAAAAATAATACCTCTTCAACATTTGCAACACACCTAAAAAAAGACGAGGAGACAGAATAATACTGAAGCATACTTCGAGCATTCACAAGGTCCTACGTCTGTCCAGCAGACACAGCTGTAGCACTACTCCAAATCGATATCATTCACGTTTAAACCTAACTGTACATCTCTCACTAAAAAGATAAATAAGACCAATAGCTGTACTGATGACGCCTAAGAACGTAGAAATACGTGCCTACGAATGTCTCCTTGCCTTCAAAAAATAAGAATTCTATTCCTTAATGGCATTCTTTTATTCTCTTACTTGTTTCAGTCATTTGACTTCAGCCATGCTGGAGCAGCTTAACGGCTTTTAGTCGAAGCAGTCGACCCCAGGACTTATTCTTTACAAGCCTAATACCAATTCTATCGGTATTTCTTGCCGAGCCGCTAAGTTACGGGGATATAAACACACCAGCGTCGATTGTCAAGCAATGGTGGGGATTGGGGTACACAGACACATAAATATATATATTCAATAACTACACACGTGCTATTGGTGATTTCTTTTACTCTGGACGTTTTCCTTTGTCCTTTCAGACGAAGAGCTATGCTCGAAACATCAAACTATCTCTTTTCACCGAGCTTCAAGCTAGTACATTTCTTGTGCACGTCCTCTTGTTGTCCGTTAATCTTACTCGTTTATTATAATTGACTATCTATCTATCTGTCTATCTATCTATCTATCTATCTATCTATCTGTCTGTCTGTTTATCTCTCTCTCTCATTCTCTCCCACTCTCTCTCTCTCTCTCTCTCTCTCTCTCTCTATATATATATATATATATATATATATATATATATATATATATATACTAGCAGCACTAGCAGAGATACCCGTCGTTGCCCGTGTCACATGGAATTGAAGAATTAGACTTTCTTTTATATTTTCTCTTATGAACTGGAATATCTATGATTCGAATTTCATAAAAATTGGAGATTAAGAATTTTAATGGGGGTTCTTTCCCTCTTTACACGCCCTAACAAAAATTCTAATCATGACATATTTATCCCATACTACTCATCTTTATGCCCAGATTCCAAAATCCAAATTATAAAACCCATTCAAAGGGTTTTTCTCCTGAAAAATGGAGCTCATGGAGCTCTAAAATGTGTGAGTTAAGGCCCTTATTGGGAGTGGGTGTCTTAAAGTCAACCAGAGAAGTTGAATTGTTAGGAATCTTTTTTAACTTGTGTCTTATATCGATTGTTCAAATTTCTTTGAAATCGGAAATATATGAATATTCACTGGGTTTGTAAAAGAGAGCAAGGCTAGAGGAAACCAAAAGACGAATGATCACAAGAAGCTGTCAGCTACCCTACCCTAGTCGTTTCCACTTCCCAATGTAGGATTACTCACTATACAGGTGACAGGCACAGTGGTAAGATACATTACAGATCTATAGCAATTGGAAGGACATGACCCAACTCAAATAAACATTAACAAATGTGTGACATGAGGGATAAGGGGAAATGAAAGTGCCACCTCTGGAGTTTGCCAATGATCACTTTGCCGATAGGTAACTGAACAGAATAAATTTGCAATTTATAAATCTCTTTGAATGACCAATCACTTATCTGTAAAGGCCTTGAAATCAATGTTACCATCTGGGGACTATCTCTGACCCAGTGATAATAAAAAGACTCAAAGGAGGTCTGCAACCAAATAACTTTACTCAAAATAACACTTTGCAACTGAATCAATGGAGGCAAAGATGCCTCTCCTTTACTTGACGATTTATGCACCACATTGCAGAAATCACAATCTAAGTATATCTCAAAGCAAACACTTACACTGTTGTACCATTGAATTACAAATAATGCTCATCTTTTATGGTCAGGTGAACCTACAACTTCCAAGAGTACAATTGTATTTGTCTTTGCTTAGGAAAAATGACTAAATTGTTGGGGTTAAGCCCCCATTAAGGGGTCTTACTAATCTCCTAAGAAGTTGAAATTTTAGGAATATTACTTCATTTGTGTCTAACATCTATGGTTAAAATTTCATCAACAACAAGAATGTATGAATTTTCATGGAGGTTATGACCTCATTTATGCACCCTCACTTTCAACGATATACTACATTACATCCACCCTTATGCATAGAATATAATTTCCAAATCTCATAAAGATCCATTCAGTACTTTTGACCTCGTTTTGGATCATAAAAAAATGACCAAAATTTGAGAGTTAAGACCACCATTAGGGGTCTTTCTTTGGGAATACTTCTTGATTTGTATCAATTACCTATGGTTGAAATTTCATCAACGTCGGAAATTTATGAATTTTCATGGGGGTTTCTACCCCCTTTAAGCCTCCTCAAATTCAAACCAAGCATACTGCATTATACCCGTCCTTAGGCATTGAATCTAAGCTCCAAATATCATAAGGATCCATTCAGTCATTTTGGTCCATGAAAAGTGACTAAAATTTGGGGGTCAGGCCCCCATTAGGGGGGTCTTAGAATCATCCAAAGAAATGGAAATTTTGGGTATATTTAAAAATTTATTTCTAATACCTATGGTTCAGCTTTCATCAAAATCCGAAGCATATGAATTTTCACGAGGGGTTCTGCTCCTCCTTTATACTCCCTCAAAATTGTATGAAACATACGGCATTATCCTTCTCCCGAGACTTGGATTTTGAGTTCTAAATTTCATTAGGATTGGTCCAAAGTAACACACGAACACGCAGACTTTGACTATTATATAATATATATATATATATATTCTTTTATTTGCTTCAGCCATTTGACTGCAGCCATGCTGAAGCACCGCCTTTTAGTCGAACAAATCGACCCCAGGACTTATTCTTTGTAAGCCTAATACTTATTCTATCGGTCTCTTTGCTGAACCGCTAGGTTACGGGGACGTAAACACACCAACATCGGTTGTCAAGCGATGGAGGGGGTGACATACAGACGCACGCACACACACACACACACACACACACACACACACACACACACACACACACACGCACACACACACATACGACGGGTTTCTATCAGTTTCCGTCTACCAAATCCACTCACAAGGCTTTGGTTGGCCCGAGGCTATAGTAGAAGACACTTACCCAAGGTGTCACGCAGTGGGACTGAACCCGGAACCATGTGGTTTGTAAACAAGCTACTTATCACACAGCCTTTTCAGTATATATATAATATAATTAAGATGCAGTTGAATCAGGTACTTAAACTGAGGCACCTCGTTAGGCCGGAATAACATGCTCAGCCGACAAAATTAAGTGAATAAGAGACTTGGTGCATAAGTGCCGACCACATGATATTCTTGTAGTGTATGCAGATAATAAGACCCAGCTGAGTGAAGAAATCCGCACTTAGCTATTCAGACATGTACTTTGTATTAGAAATACAGTCAATAATATTTATGAAGCGCATATTCCAGGATAGGTGAATAAAATATAAATGTGTAACAAAGAGGTACAGGTGTCAGTCCATTACGACCTTTCCCAACGATTCCATTAACTGATTAATGAAAACATTACATCATTGTAACGATACCGTTTTCGTCAGATGAATTCATGAGCTTCATACATAAAGGAATAGTAGCAGAAACAATGTTAATATTTTTGCTCCGCGAATTTGTAACTATGTGAAATAAGTTGAGTTGTCCTTTATGTTTAAAGCGCATGAATTCATCTGACAAAAACGGTCTCTTTACAATGATGTAATGTTTTCATTAACCAATTAAAGAAATCGTTGGAAACGGCCGTAATGGACTGACACTGCACCTCTTCGTTACTCACACACACACACACACACATATGACAGGCTTCTTTCAGTTTCCGTCTACCAAATCCACTCACAAGGTTTTTGTCGACCCGAAGCTATAGTAGAAGACACTTGCCCCAGGTGTCACGCAGTGGGACCGAAACCGGAACCATATAATTGGGAAGCAAGCTTTCTTACCACACAGCCACACACATCAGTATCTGAAAATTCTTGATTCGCAAGATTATGTTACCATATCATTGAAATGTGCGTGACCTAGCGGTTATGGTGCTGCACTCACGTTCGACAGATCGTGGTTTCGATTCCGAAACCGGGAGAAGGAAACACCTCATTTCATGCTGCTCTAGTCCACTCAGGTGTAAATGAGTTCCAACCGTGGCTGGGAAGTTAATCGATAATGGACCAGCGTTCGATTCAGATTGGAGAAGTACTGTAGTCTCAGCCACCGAATTAAAATCCGGTCTTATAAGACCTGGGGTGCAGGATAGACCGAAGTCTAATTTGGAGTTGGTACCACGAACACCAAGTGATTGTTTTGCCTTCCTTGGAAGAGGTGATAATTTTAATATGTGTGTGTGTGCGTATCTATGTCTTTGTGTCTAAAACCCGTCGTATATATATGTGTGTGTGTGTGTGTAAATACTAGGCTTAAAAATAAGCCCTGGTGTTGGTTTGTTCGACTGAAACCCTTCAAGGTTGTGCTCCAGCATGGCCGCAGTCAGATGACTGAAACAAGTAGAAGATTGTTTTGCGGTATTTCGTCCTTCAAGTAAAAGAGAGTAACGAACAGATTTGCTCCTTTTACAATGCTTGTAGTGTCATAATTTTCCATCAATAACGTCACCAATTTTCACAGGTGTATATATTCATGATCAGTCGACGCCATGCCAACTACTGAAGAATGTTGTCTCTAGCTTTTCCTAATTGATTCGTCTAAGACTGATTCGTCTCTTTGCTTCTTTTACGACCATTTACTTCTTTAATCTAACCAAACTGAACAATTACCATGTGTGTGTGTGTGTGTGTGTGTGTGTGTGTGTGTGTGTGTGTGTGTGCATATATGTGTACACACACTCATATAGATAGATAGATAGATAGATAGATAGATATGGATGCTAGCGTGTACATGTGTACGTGTGTATGTGTATACACCCTGCAAGACAGAAGTACAGTAGACTGTAAAATGCACCGAGTCACCTTCTCGTTGCCATACATCTAAGTATTTACTTTAAAATGATTGGATAGCACCGAATCACACACACATACACACAAACACACATACAAATACACACACATTTACATAGACACGCACAAACACTCACAATGCACTCCCCCCCACACACACACATACATATAACTACTTATTTCTATTAATGTTCTGCATGAATGTATATATTTAAATGAATGTGTATGTATATAAATAAATAAATATCTATATATATACTCATACGCGCACACATATAAAGACATACATTTAAAGCATACCTACAGATATACACAATATATACCGATGCATCTATCTATCTATCAGTCGGTCTGTCTGTCTTTTCTTTTCTTTCTGTCTTTCTTTCTTCCACTTGTTTCAATGCTACGATACCACCTTGAAGAATTTTTAATCGATTGAATTAACCCCTGTAGCTATTTTTTGAAGCCTGCTGCTTATTCCATCTGTCTCGTTTGTCGAACCGCTAGTTTACGGGAATGTAAACACACGAACACAGGTTGTCAAGCGATGTTAGGGGATATGCACAGACACAAACACACACACATACACACACACGCACGGCGGGCTTCTTTCAGTTTCCGTCTACTAAATCCACTCACAAAGCTTTGGTCGGCCCGAGACTATAGTTGTAGACACTTGCCCAAGATGGCAGGCAATGGGACTGAACCCGAAACCATGTGGTCAAGAAGCTAGCTTTTTCCCCATAGCCACGCCTGCGCTACACACACACACACACACACACACACACACACACACACACACACACACACACACACACACACGCACGCACGCACGCACGCACGCACACACACACACATACACACACACACATACACACACACACACACACACACACACACACACACACACACACACACACACACACGCACACACACGCGCGCACACACGTGGGGCGTTTGGAAAGCTAATGAAATGCGTTTTCAACAAGATCTTAAGTTAACGAAAATTATGGTCTCTCATACTGTTGTCATTTTAATCTTGCTTTACGGCTGCAAAATATCAAAAAATTAGAACGCTTTCACCAACAAAAGCTTCGTTCAATCTTGTGCATCAAATGAGAAAACTACGTGACCAGCAACAAAGTCCTGGAAAGAGCCAATAGTCAGACTATCGAATTATATATATACATGCATATACCTACATATGTGTGTGTGTGTGTGAGACGGACCTCTATTCAGTTTCCGTCTACCAAACTGATGCACAAGGCCGTGGTTCGCATAGTGCTATAGTAAATGACTTTTGCCTATAGCGCAGTGGGACTGAACCCGGAACCACATGGTTGGAAAGCAAACTTCTAAACCACACAGCCATGCTTGCACTTGTGTGTGCGTGCGTGCATGCATATATGTGCCTATATACACTATATTTCAAATTAATGACGTCACATTTTTTCTTATATTATTTAAAAATTACTCAACGAAATTTCCACAGAATGATCGCAACAGTTATATGCGCTTGGTGTGTAAAAAACGTGAGGTTTTGCCCAAGTGTAAACAAACCGCAACCATTTGCATGATTTCCACGAACTTTCAGTATTCCAAATTATTAACGAGTGGCCTGATAATCGTATAATTATGGGTCGTAATTGAGACTTAACTGCTTCAGAGAAATCTGTTATTACTTATAAACTTGCAAAAGATAAATCAACATTAGAAATATCTAAAATAACTGGAAGATATCACCAAACTGCGAAAAAAAATTGTTACAGCTCCTAATAAGGTACGTAAGAGAGCTGATAAGGTCAGTCGATGGCTGCTTCTCAATGTTTTCTGTCATGAATTAAGCGTGAAGTTGTAAAGAACCCAGATCTTACAAGTGGAGAATTTTTCAAGCGCAGTGCCGAAATTATTGTGTCCAGAACTACCCGATGTCATCTTCTGAAAAAGATCTGTAAACCAGTGACATCAGTTAAAAGGATCTCTTTTATACAAAATACACATACGAAATCGTCTGAAATGGGCTACCTTTGATGGACCTGATGGTTGGAGCAAGAGATGAATGGTAAATGGACGAAATTGTCATCAACGCTTGAGACGCCACAAGGGGGAGGAGGCATCATGATTTGGGCAGATATTATTGGAAGTATTATGGTTGGTCCTTAGAAAGTGCCGGACGGTATTAAAATAGCCTTTCTGAAGGAGAACCTTGAACCTTGGTTAAAAAAGCAAAGGATTACCTTCAAGACAGCCATAATATTCATGCAAGGTAACGCGCCCTCGCATCAGTGAAGAAAACTACAGAGTATCTGCAACAATTAGGCTTATGTGGACCTCGAACGATAAAGCGTCCTGCCTGTTTCTCCGATTTGGTGTATTCTAAAGCGACGAGTTTACGAATGAACGCCAATTTAGGAGCAAGGATGAACTGTGGCAGGCAATAGGGGATGTGTCTCGTGGTATAACATCAGAGGGGATCCAGAAATTAGCATGTTCCATGGACCAGCCCCTTTTCCAAATTATTGCAAACAAACGTTCATATATCCCTTACTAACCACCTCACCAATCAATTTTGCACTCTGTTTATTTGTTTATTTCTATTTCTTCCATGTTTATGACTGTATGTGTTCATTTCAGTATGTACATCAAACAATTAAATTGGTATTTTATTGTTTACATGAGTTTTAATTACACCTTGCTAATATTTTGAAACTATGAAAGTTTACGTAAATTTGGTAAATGGCCATAGTTTCTGTGCTGTTTTAAAGAAGCTCACGTTCTGTTTTATAGAATTGCTCACCACACACATATAACTGATGTTACCATTGTGTGAAAATGTCGTTAAAGTTCAACGATTAGGTTTGAAATGAAAAAAAAAAAAAAGATTCTGTTGTGTTTGGGGAGAGTCATTCTCTTTTGGTGCCTTATAATTTTAGTGGTGAGTGTGTTAAATTATAAGACACCAAAAGAGAATGACTCTCCCCAGACACAACAGAATATGTTTCAACACACGAACTCACATAAAGAATCTTGCAAACCAAATCCAAAAACAAAATAAAAAAAGATGTTACGTCGTTAATAATGTGAAAGGCAGTGGATATATACTTTATTCTCATTTAAAGTTGAAAAATGATCACAGAACTATTACTCAGTGTTTTACGTTCCCGTTCGTCGGACAGTTGTGAAGAAAACTCTTTTCATATATTTATACACATCTTTTAAATTCGTTAGGGGTATTCAGATAAAGCTTCTATTTCATTATGCAGGCTACCGTCTAATGATACTGACTAGTAAGTCAGTTTTTCGGGGTTGCATCATGGTTATACCGATATAATGTAGGATAGAGTAGCAAAAGGAGTAACAAATTATAGAACAGTGAAGGAACCCAAACAAATAAACGAAAATACAAATGTTTAAGATGATACACACTGTTACAACAGAAACCGTATAAAAGTCATCATAAGAGGGGTGGTATTAATCAATTTAGTCAACAAACCGCACTGTATAGCAGCTGAACACCTCTGAGTCACCTCTTGGATGAAATAGAAGAAAGAAATGTGCTATCATCCTTAAATCTGCTGAATGAATAGCAAATAAATCCAACACCACCACATAATCTCCATTTTCATATTACTACCATTCCTTCTTCTACTCCCATCACCTCCATCCTCCTATGTCTACATAGCTAGATTGACCTTCATACTGGCAAGTAGGGATAAACATCCCTCTGTGATTCATCCAATAATGCAGTATCGCCTGATGAAATGAATCAATGATGATGATCAACCAGATGCCCATGGATAATACGGACTGTACTGTACTAATCGCAATGATACCGACTCGGATGTTAAAATCATGTGATTTGTGGAAACGCGCGTAGCGATGTATTACATATTTATAAATTCCATTCTACAGTTATTGTTGCTGTCGTTGTTGTTGTTGTTATTATTATTATTATTGTTATTATTATTATTATTATTATTACACACACACATCTCAGTAAATAAACACAATTTTTGAAAGTTTTTTTTTTCTAGAAATAAAATATCATTTGGTGCATTTGAATACTTACTCTAGTGATTTAGTAGACATACTTTTTGTATAGTTTGTAATGATTTAACCCGTTTGTGCTTCACACAGATGAGTAGTGTTCGCACAGGTAAAATGATTTAATGAGGGGGGTGTCTATTTAGCTTTGAGAAATCTGTGTATATGTATATCTATATCAATTTGTCTATTAAACATTCTATCTATCTGTCTGTCTGTCTAACTGTCTGTCTGTCTATGCACACAAATGCATACACAAGAATATTGAACCACCCCAAAACAGTGATCAAGTTTCATCCCCCTCACCACCACCATCATTACTCCCACACTACAAATAACACAACCACAACCACTACAGCCACCACCACAATCACCACAACCACTACCACCGCACCCACAACCACCACCACAACCACAAAACCACTACTCTGATGCATAAAGTAAGGTAATGAGTACTCTATCCTTTATCTTCATCATAATCCAATTCAAACGATAGCGCAGTGTATGACGAGAACGAGGCTCACTCACAGAAGCAGCCATTACAAAGAGAAGTCTTAACTATTCCCTCACACTACTGACAACGCAAGTCAACAAAGTGCGCCTAAATTTCGCTCTAGTACCACCTTACCGTCTTAGTAAGAACACCTTAGATAATGTAGTCCTAGATACTTTGTGACTGAATAAAATACGGCACGATCCTAACTGGAATGTCTTGGATCAAAGGTCTGCTGGATCAGAACCGAACGTGGATTAAACATCTGCAATAACTGTAATCACTAATATCAATTTACTATACTGTGCATTAGATAATGTCATCCTAGATATACAATGCCTGAATAAAAGATGGGATGGTTACAGATGAAAGAAGAGCGTTGTTTGTTTCCAACAGAATCTTTCACTGGTTCACTAGATGTTTTTACGATTCTGAGAGTAACTAGGAGCATCTGTGCAACTCATACGGAACAGCTATCACAAAGCATATTGTTTTCAAAAGTCATGTGTATAAAGTTGTCTTCGAATATATAAAGTTAGATTAATATGCCCTAATAGATCAGACCTATGCAAATTAAGTAAACTAATACTTGATAAGTACATCCCTACGTTAAAAAGTAGACTATCCCTTGAATTATGGTCTAACACATATGAAGCCCTTAACTGGTTCTCCAAAATACAAAATACTAGTAACTACAAATTCATACAGATAGATATAGTAGACTACTACTCCTCAATTAACCCCACGATATTAAATAGTGCCCTAATATATGCCAAAAATAATTCACAGCTAACTAAGAAAGAAATTAATGTAATACTCGAAGCTAGAAAATCTATTATAAGGTTCGATAACAAGCTCTGGGTCCGTAAAGACTCCCCTAACTCCTTCGATATCACCATGGGAGCCCCGGACTCAGCTCAGATAAGTGACTTAGTAGGAATTTATCTGCTCTCCTACATACAGGAGGAATTCCCAGACCTGGAAGGGGGATTATACAGGGATGATGCACTATTTGTAATTAAAAATCCCTCGAATAGGAAAGTAGAGCTCATCAAGAAAAACTTGCATAAATTCTTCAAAAGATTTGGACTAGCCATTTCTATAGAAAACGAACACACATCCATAAACTACCTAGACGCCAATTGCAACCTAGCCACAGGACTACATGAACCATACATAAAGCCTAATACTAACCTAAAATACATAAACGCATCCAGTAACCACCCACTATTCCTCAAGAGAGGCTTATCACATCGTATAAGCAATAGGATATCACGCCTCTCCTCTAACCAAGCTATCTTTAATAAGCATAAGGAAACCTACAATATCGCACTACATAAGGCAGGATTTAACCATAAAATTAAATTCATCGATTCCAATAACCATAAAAAAGACCCAACTATAAGGAACCCAAACGCTAGAAACACGCACACTACTGACGCACCCAACACCGATGGAAACCACACTAACGATATGAATGACAAAGATAGGCATAACACATGTAATAGAAATACAACACGGCCCAATACCAAACCACATAACACCAAAAATACCAACAACAATATAAAAACACAAATACCAATAATATTAGAAGGACGATTAAGGCTAACAACGAGACGAAGCAGAAATACAATAACCACCTGAACAGAACCAACATTAAGCAATACAACGATAAGTTTAGCTTAAATTACAGGGAAACCCAGAAGACTAAAAGGAACCATAGATCGGGCCCACTAAAACCTAACAATACTAGCAGGGAAAATAATGAAAAGACACATATTAAAAATAAACCCAAATATACAAATAAATTAGACATCCGAAGAGAAAAATTCACCAGCCTCCCCAGTTATGATGGTAGCTTCTATACCAGATATGGCCGTAATAGCAGCAAAAACAATAAGGATACGACCTGGCTAATCATTCCCTATAACATGGGCCTCAAAACCAACATAGTCCGCTCACTAGTGAACATAATAGATAAACACCTCAATGTGAACAATAAATACGCAGAAATATTTAAGAACAAAATAAGAATAGGCCACATCCTAACATGTAACTTAGCTACCATAATAGCATCTTTTAATAATAAGAATTTAGACGCATTCTATACAGCTAGAAACACCACGAACAAACAAATCAACAACCCTCTAAACAATAGGAATAAATCCAACCCTAGGCCAACACCCCTTACTAGGAGGGATGCACACCGAAAAAACAATAGTGCCACACAACAACACACATACATAGACACCCCTCATAACCTATGTGGCTGTAGAGATAGGAACAAATGCAATTTCTCCAATAGGTGCAAGACAGATAATATAGTTTACCAATGTGATGTACAAACAAATAGCCACACTAAATCTTACATTGGGGGAACGAGTAACCAAATACGTTTAAGATATAATGAGCACCTAGCGAGTTTTAAAAACAGAAATAAGGTAAATTCTACAGGGCTTAGTAGGTATATCTGGGAACTAAGCGACAATAAGATAGAATATAAACTAAAGTGGCACATACTAAAAGTAGCTAATTCCTATAACCCAACTAACAGACGGTGCAATCTCTGTGTAACAGAATGCCTCGAAATCCTAACAGCTAAGAACGAATTATTAAACAGGAGATATGAATCTAGTCTAATCTGTCTTCACGCTACTAAATACTCATTCTCTAAGTATAATTAAATATATAATACATTACACCTCCTAAGCAAACTAAATATGCATAAAATAGCTTTACTTCTAAGTAGATATGAATAAGACAAAAGTTAGCCCCCTTTTCACCTAAATTTAGGGTTGCTTTCCTGTACTAACACCGCCGGTGCTATAAAAACACAGCGCATCCAGCAATCACAAACATCACGTGGAGATGCACTTGACTAAAACTGGAACAATGTTCTTAAATAGCACCCACCCTATATCCCCTTACAAGAAGACCAACGCAACAACTAAAACGTAAGGCTCTATTTACCTATCACCACTATCACACCACCACATATATTACACCCAATAATTACTTCTCCTACATTTCGCACACCACAAACTTCGAATATACCCTTCAACACTCTGAAGAGATCGGCCAAACCACTGGCTCGATCGAAACGTACGTAAGTGACTATGACATAATATACAAAATGACTCATTACATAACCTAAACCTCCACACTGACTCATTTCACAAGCTCCACATAATAAAACAATGGCTATCTAGTCCAACGAAAATGCTTTTTCTTGTATTTGTTGCTCCATTCTCCAAGTAAATATATATATATATATAGTGAGAATTCACATACAAACAAAAAATACGACGAAGACGGGTGTGTAAACAACAAACAAATGTATTAGTTTAGCGCTCGGGAAGTGAGAAAGTCTTTTACGTTTCGAGCCTACGCTCTTCGACAGAAAGGAACACAGAAATAAACAGGGAGAGAAAATAAAATATTAGATAGTAATCGAATGGTTTATACCTGGTATTTTCTATGTTCCGTCTCTCATTAACCATATATATATATATATATATATATATATATATATATATATATATATATATATATATATATATATATATATATATATAAGAATTTAAGGATTGGAGAAAACGCATGTTATAATTGCATACTTTATTCCTACATATGTTTCAAAGGATTACAACCTGTGTGATCCATAGGGATCTTTGATATTAAAATTGTAACCTTCTCATCAGGGAAAGCATGGGAATCATCTTAAACGTAACATATTATGACCGATTATGAAAACAATAGATGGATAAGGTTATGACTTGATTCATATGAAAAAAACCGTATGTGTATATATGTGTATGTGTGTGTGTGTGTGTGTGTACGAATATATATATATATATATGTGTGTGTATATGTATATGTATGCATGCACACGCACATATATATGGATATGTGGATGTATGTATATGGGTGTGTGTATGCATGTATATATAAAAACACTTGAGTTATTTTTCTTTTATATATACACATATATATATGTATATATATATATATGTATATGTATTTGTATGTATGTATGTATGTGCATGCGTGTGTTTACGTATGTATACATGTATGTATATGTAAACAAAAAAATTGACTTTACTATGAAACGGTCGTCGTCCGCACTTCACCTGTTCCATTCCTAACTTTTGGGGGGCATACACACACACGCACTTTTTTTGTAGATTAACAAGGCTGCCATTGGTTTCATGTAGAGAGAAATTTCTCAACATTTATCAAACCCTCCATATGGAACGTCAGCAACCCTAAAGATTCCGCTCTGCACAAGCGGAATCTTTCACAGCAAACGAGGTACAAGGCCAGACTTTAGATCGTGTAGGAATAGTTTTACCCACTCCGATGTTTATACACGGCCAGTTATACATCGCTATGAGTGGAGCAACGGACTCCAGTATTTCGAAAATTAGAGTCGAACAAACAGAAATTACTGTCTACAAAGAAGTTTTGTAATCATATTGATATTATCGAAAGGAATATGATTCATAATTTAAATAAGGAGATTTGTGAACTGCGAATGTATAAGAGTATAAACAAGAGTAAAATAGTGTAAACAACTAAAATAAAAGTATATCTAAATAACATTTTTTTTCTTAATACTTTTTATGTACTGGTCGAAGGAAGCTTTAGCTTTCGTTAGGAGTGGTCCACATAACCATTCGTGATACAGAGGTTGGGAGCCTATTTCAGATTGGGAGTGAATCGTCATCACATGTCACTTAGTCGCAAACACGTCATATAACTGCAATAGAATGCTGTATCACCAACAATAATGTGATTTCCCTAAAATATCACCCAGTAATCTATCACCCAGTAATCTATCAAATCCATTTACACATTCTCAATACATATTGCTGTTATGACTTCCGTCCCTCATTTTATACCTCCATCGTAGATGGGTAGATTTGTTAGTATATTCTAATGTCGATCAGTGAAAATGAGTGTTAAACATTACATCGTGAATAGATCTTCTTTATTTGTGGGTTAACGGGGCAATAAGACATCGATCGTCTGTCATATTACTTTTATACTAGTATACCCATACTGATGTTATAGGAGAAATATATTAAAAAAGAAAGTTAGTATTTAATGAATGTATCGACATAACATATCTTTCATATATTTTATATCATACATCCTATACGGCCAAGCTAGGTTCTGTTCAAGGTCTATTTATCAAAAGCACTATATTTTATCAATAACCATTGTACTCAACATTCCATGCATATATAATATAAATATCATTATGATATGTCCTCTATAAAGCTGGTACAGAGTACCATACATCACGATATACACATTTTTTCAATATACATTAGGTCCGAAGACGTAGCTCAAGGCCGAATAGAAGTGGGAAGCGATAAATTTGAGGAGATAAAGAAGTATGTCTCCCTGGGGCTCACAGTGATTCTGCGCCGAAACATGGACGCTGAAATCTCGCAGTGAATAAAAGCAGCATGGAAGGCGTTTACTGCTATAAAAGATGCGCTCAAAGCAAAGCTGAATAAGACCATACGTACCAGTCTCTTCGGTTGCATCGTCCTACCTACGCTTTTATACGCAAGCGAAACGTGGGCTACTTTGAAGAGGAAAGAACATCGATTGGCTTCGACACAATGGGCCATGGAAAGATCCATGCTAGGATTATCATTGTGAAAGCATATCTGAAATGAGGGGACCAAAAAGACAATGAAGTTGCACAAGGTCTCCTTGATGGTGTCGAGAACGATGAAAACTTTTGAAAAGTTTGCGTAGACCTCTGAGCAGATATCGCCAAGCTTTTGTCAAAATTTGATTCACATTCTCTGCTCAACTTTCTCTGTCATGGACAGTGCGCCGATCACACGCTACACACTTTCTTTCCAAGCACTGCTGTAAACGGCGGAAGTGAGCTATGCGCATACACAGCAGCGTTCAAGGCCAACCCTGTGCTAAGCGGCTTCACTCTGCGTACATTAGCAGATACTTATTGATCAGACCACGTATTTCCAATGTTTATAAAAACTGGGTTTCCATATAAAATATATAATTTTCATGTGCGGTACACATTTATATAATATGTATATTCTAAATATTGTACATATATATTGCGCAGTGTAACACATTACAGAACATAACTTAGACGTTCCTTCATTGAGCCTCTTTTGTGAACATGCTTACGTTGACATATCCTTGTTAGTTTTATCTAACTGTCTGTCTGTCTATCTATCTGTGGGTGTCTCTATGTATGTAAGTATGTATGTATGTATGTGTGAGTGTATGTATAATTTCATACTTCGTTAAACATAAATCATCATTAAACATATCATATGTTATGTTTTGTGAAGAATCCGTTTTCAATAAGATTTCTTTGGTCACTGTACAATCTCAGATTCTTTTTACTTCTTGTACATGCGCGCGCGCGCGCGCGCACAAAAGTAGGTTTATTACAGATGATAAAAAGGATAAACATCACTCTGTATTTTCGTCCCTAAAAGGAGTTGAACTCGTGGTCTTCTTCGTTACTTCTACCAGGGAACTGCGTGATAAAAAAATACATGCACGCTAATTCGGTAATAAATGTTAATGAATAACTTCGCGGGGTTGAAAAAATACATAAATTATATACACAAAAGTATTTATAATAGGAGATATATGTATATGTACACTCACCCCCACTCATACGCACACACATAGATATATTCACACGCCCATACATTTACACACGTTTATCATTATATATACACACACGATAGCTTACACTATATAAGGAAAGGGTGCGAAAGCGTGCGTAGATGCACAAATGTGTGTGTGCGCGCGAATATCTATATGTATGTATGTATGTATGTATCTATAGATGTGCATGTATGTATGCATAACTGGCATTCCCCAAAATATACTGCTCTACATCTTAGAGTATACTTCTTCGGATTTATGTTTTCTACAAACGATATATATATATATATATATATATATATATATATATATATATATATATATCTGTGTATATACATGTATGTATATATGTATTTATGTGTGTGTGTATCTATGTGTATATATATGTATGTATATATATATGTATGCATATATATATATATATATATATATATATATATATATATATATATATATATATATGTATGTATATGTATATATGTATCTATGTATGTATATATACATATATGTGTGTGTATATATGCACACATACACGTACGACATGTGCGCGCCTAGATAGGCGAGCGCACCCTCTCTTATATAATGAAAGCTACCATGTAAACAAACTCAGAGCAGCCTGTTTATCTGTCAACATGCATACATAAGTGGTCGAATGTAGTTGTATATGAACCATTCACCAATGTCAACAACCGCTGAAGATAACATCATAA
>NC_142956.1:10425657-10455657 GCF_046866305.1 Octopus bimaculoides
CTGTGGTTCCCGATACTTTCACAACCAAGCAAAAATCTAAATTAGTTTCGTCAGGGATCCTGGTTTTTGAAACAGCTGCCTTTTGAACAAACTTGTTGAACCCCAGTGCATTTGTGAAGGACATCTTAGATTCGCAGCTGCTCTGTTTGACAAACATGTTGGTTGCAGCGGTTTTGGCGTTGACGTATATATGTGTGTATTCATTTCTCTCTGTCTATCTCTTTCTCTCTCTCTCTCTCTCTCTCTCTCTCTCTCTCTCTTTCTCTATCTATCTATCTATCTATCTATCAACTAACCTATCTACACACACACATATATATGACAGGCTTCTTTTCAGTTTCCGTCTGGCTTTGATAGTAGAAACCGCCCTAGGTACCACGCAGTGGGACCAGGACTGAATCAGGAACCATGTGGTTGGGAAGCAAACTTCTTATCACATAACTACGCCCCCCCCCACACACACACACACACACACACACACACACACACACACACACACACACACACACACACACACACACACACACACATATATGCTTTCGGTGCGAATGGCTTTTTTTTTATACGGCAACGTATTTTACAATCCTATAAATAATGATTATGGTATTTTATATAAGCTTATAGCTTATAGCGATCACCGTGCAATGACTAAGGAAAATAGTTAAATAAAGAAGCATATAAGCTCTCGATAGAAAAAAAGGCTTTCCTATCCGTGTGGGACCCGAAGCCACATCCCTTTATTAACGCGACTGTGTTACCTTTACACAAGCGAATTAGCCTATCTGTTTCTGTCAAATTAAAGAATTATATTTGTTCTATGTAAACAAACTTTCTATATGCTTTCGGTGCGAATGGTTTTTTAAACGGCAGCGCATTTTACAATCTTGTAAATAATAATAATGGTGTTTTTATATAAGCTTAAAGCTTATGGCGATCACTGTGCAACGACTATGGAAAATAGTTAAATAAAGGGGCATATAAGCCCTCGACAGTAAAAAGAAGGCTTTCCCATCCGCGTGGGAACAGAACCCACATCCCTTTTTTAACGCAACTGTGTTACCTGTAATAAAAGCCACTTAAGAATCAAAGAATATTATCAAGCCATTATTCTAATCAAAAGTTATGGAACCCCAATTCCTTACGTCTATAATGTTATCGGCCGATTATTTTTATCACAGAGCCTTCTTCCTATAAATATAACAAGTCTCTTCTACAGAACGCTCACTTACAGAATTTTTCAACAAGTAAAAACACTCCGATTACTGAATATTTTCAAGTAGTCTTTATACGGTGATCATGGAAGGTGGTGTGGGGGTATGCAGAAGCACAATCTTGTGTTTCATGCTGAACGTTCCAACATGAAAATCAAGTTGCTGCTCCTTTTTCATTGATCACTGCATGTGTAGTAGTAGTAGTAGTAGTAGTAGTAGTAGTAGTAGTCGCAGCAGCAGCAGTAGTAATAGTAATAGTTATAATAGGCACAGCAGCAGTAGGTGTAGTAATATTGGTAGTAGTAGTAGTGGTAATAGTAGCTATGGTAGTTGCAGTAGTAGTAGCGGTAACAGGAACAATAGTATTAAAAGTAGCAGTAGTAGTAGTAGCAGTAGCAGCAGCAGTAGCAGCAGCAGTAGCAGTGGCGGTGGTGGTGATAGTGATAGTAGTAGTAGTTACAATAGTTGTAGTAGCAGCAACAGCAGTAGCAACAATAGTAGTAGTTGTAGTATTGGTAGTAGTAATAGTAGCTGTGGTAGTTGCAGCAGTAGCAGCAGCAGTATATTTACCCTACCCACTAAGTGACCATTTCTTACTCTTTAACGATCACCAACTGAAACCCCTGGATGCAGACTAATCAATCCCGCCTAAACCGAATTAGAAACAGTTAACGTGCAAATCCGGTAATTGATTTTACTTGGTATAAAAGAAAATGTCAAATCCCTTTTCTGTATGGAACAGCAGTATCTCGCTAATAGACAAGGTTAACAACATTAGTGACTAACAACTCTGTAAATATACCCAGTTCGATAATATTGGCTATTTATCCCCTCCCCCAATCACCACCCTTATAAGATACAATAAATACTCAAGAGGTGATCAATTATAGCAGGGAATCGAATGTGGAGGAGAAATTATCGACAGGTCATTAAATCGAACGACGAGTCACCAAATGTAAAGTAGAAGACAATGTGGTGGTCAGATTGTTGTTATTGAATGAAGATAGAGACGGTGATATTTTCTTAAATTAACATATTTACTCGAGTTATTTTACTATCTGAAGATTGTTAAAATGTGCTAGAGAAAATCTTAGTCGAATGCCTTGTGTGAACGTATTATATTTAAAGTTACTTTCACTGTGTGTGTGTATATACATACATACATATATATAGTGTTGTGTCAAGGGAGAGTCATTATGCCAATATAATTTACACACACACTGGTTCAATTCTATTCCTTTTATTGAAAAACAGATACAAAAACGAAGTATATATATATATATATATATATATATATATATATATATATATATATATATATATATATATATAATGTATGTATATATATGTATATATGTGTGTGTATGTCTTTGTGTCTGTGTTGTGTTACCACCATCACCACTACTGCTTGATAACCGGTGTTGGTTTGCTTACGTCCCCGTAACCTAGCAGTCGATAGGATAAGTACGAGACTTATAAAATAAGTGCTGCAGTATGACCGAAGGCGGTGCTGCAGTATGACCGAAGCAACTACAAACCGACTGATTCCAAACAATCCCTTCTGTTCACCTCCAATCACCCAAAGCACACGAAGACAAACATCCCCTTCAACCTAGCGAGAAGAATCTGTACAATTGTCTCAAATTATAGAACACGACATAAAAGACTCCAAGAACTAAAGGTAAATCTTCTCGAAAGATATTACCCAGCATCATTAGTTGACAATGGAATAGAACGGACCAAGACAATCGCTACCCAAGACTTACGAAAACCGAAACGCACTCACGGTACATTAAATAGTCTCCCATATCTCTCAACACACAATCCAAGAAATGCAGAAGCTTACACAATTATATACAAGAACATCCCACTACTGAGTCAAGACCCGCGTCTAAAAAATCACTCGAAACCCATAAAATAATAAAAAGCAAAAGACAACCCAAATCCCTAAAAAACCTACTCACCAATGCAAAATTACCCAACACAAGCCCGCCATCCACCGTCAAAAAATGTGTTCGTTCCAACTGCAGGACTTGCATCCACCTCATTGAAGGAACAATGTACAAATTCCAGTCGGGACACACTTTTGTCGTAAAAAATAACTTCACTTGCGCATCAAAGAATTTACTTTATGCTATAAGATGTGAAAGGTGCCACAAAGATTACATAGGGCAAATGAACCTTACCCTCAGAGAAAGGATGACAGTCCACCGTTAACAATTGAGAGATCCCAATTGATAATCAGTGCTTAACACAACAAAGCTCATACAAAGCTTCACATTTTACTTTTGACAATCTTTTTTCTAAAAAAGTGAAACCGGTCAAGTGAATAAACATCTTTAAAATTGCATTTTCAAACCTTCTTTCATATATATATATATATATATATATATATATATATATATATATATATATATATATATATATATACTAGACTTACTACCCAACGTTGCCCGGTAAAGTATTCACGGAATTGTTTGCCAATTTGTAGAATGGGAATTCATGGAACTTATATATGTATATATATATTTAATCTAACTTTTGGACTTACTTAATTAGAACTAGAAGCATTTTTTAAAACAATTTTTATCCTGAAAATCACCTGTTACCTTTGTTTTAAGGTGAAAGAGAGGAGAAAGTGAAAGATGTATAAATGTGTATATGAAATGGACGTGTGTATATGAGAGAAATGGAAAGAGAGAGAGAGAGAAAGTGTGTGCCATTTACACATACATGAGAACACACGTTCACTCTCTCTCTCTTCCCCCTCTCCCCCACCTCTCTCTCTCTCACACACATCGTACATACAAAAAAGATGTGCGCATATGTATTGAAGTATGTACGTATACATGACAACACACCCCTTCAATCACTCTTTCTCTCTTTCTTTTTCTCTCTCTCTCTTTGTCTCTCTCTCTCTCTCTCTTTCACACACATATCCATTTCATATACACGTCCATACATCTTTCACCTTCTCCCCTCCTTCACTTTAAAACAAAAGTAAATAAATGAAAAAATTTTTACGGAAATTAACGAACTCCGGATGATGAAATCACATTCAGTTAGAAATATTTCTAAATGATTAGAATATTGTGTACGTCAAAAAGTCGACGTTTTTTTTTCTTAGAGTGCGTGAAACCTATGTGTGTGTATATGTCACAGATAGCGGACGTGTGTTTGTGTTGAGTGACACACCATGACATTCATTATATATGTGAATATTCTGTATGTGTTGACGTCACGGAAGCCATGTTTTTTTTCAAGAAATAACAAAAATTGTGTTTAATCGTCTAAATAGGGATCCAAATGTCGCAAAAATTTGTTCTGCACTGCCGAAGGTAAGTATGAAAATAAACATGCAAAAAAAATTAACATAAAATATACTATTTCACAAACATCCCTGCAGTTTTAGTATTATCGATACAAGAATTTGGAAATTCACTGGGAAGTTTAGATTTTTATGTTTAAGGACTTGACCGGTTTCACAGATTTCTCTGATTTTCCTTGTCTTGTCGTATAGTTCCAAGTCATTCTGTTTCAAATTTTGAAAATCAGAGAAATTTATGAAACCGGTTAAGTCTTTAAAATTTTTAAAATAAAATATGTAAACAAATCTCAGTATATTTTAAACTTCTTTTTCCTATATTTATACCCTTCTAGAATAGAATAACTTTATTTTCTACATACATTTATTTCAGCCAATCATATCTTGAGTCTGTTGTCACAAACACATTACCCAGGCGCAGCCGTAGCTGTGTGGTAAGAAGCTTGCTTCCCAATCGCATGGCCCTGGGTTCAGTCCCACTGCGTGGCACCTTGAGCAAGTGTCTTCTACTATAGCCTCGGTCAAACCAAAGTCTTGTGAGTGGATTTGGTAGACGGAAACTGAAAGAAACTCGTCGTATGTGTGTGTGTCTGTTTGTCTATCCTCCAACATCGCTTGACAAACAATGTTGCTGTGTTTACGTCCCCTTTATGTAGCGGTTCGGTAAAAGAGACCAATAAAATAAGTACTAAGCTTACAAAAAAAAAAGTCCTGGGGTCGATTTGTTCGACTAAAAGCCGTGCTCCAGCATGGCCGCAGTCAAATGACTGCAACAAGTAAAAGAATTAAAAAAATACATACATATAAACAAACAAACAAACAAACAACTAGCATCCCACCGCAAGGTAATCCGCCAGCTGTAATTGTGGCATCTCTCAAACGAAGATAGGATCAAAGCCTTATTTGTAATAAAATGGCGTTATGTTATTGAATATTTTGAGGTTGCATTTTGATGTCAACCAACGTTAACAACGTACACAATATATGGTTGGCTGAAATATATGTTGGGTGGCGTGTTTGCCGAACGGGTAATGTATTTGTGACAACAGACTCAAGATATGATTGGCTGAAATAAATGTCGGAAAGTCCACTTGATGGTCTGTGTAGACGGCTTAGTGATTGCTGTTATGTAATATCAAATATAGGATTGTTGGTTTAAAACTATATCTTAATTCAAGCAACGAATCTTGGCAGAGGCGCTTGAGGATAATGGATCGATTTAATAAATCTGTTCTTAAACGTGAATATGTGTGTGTGTTATATTCAAAGCCTGTATTATGGAGTCATTTGAATGCCAGAGTTGTGTGTGTGTGTGTGTGTGTGTGTGCGTGCGCGCGCGCGCTCAGCTAGTAAGTATTTCGGTTGTAATATCAGAGGCCATAATGCTGCAGAGGTGAATGAAAAACATAGGCAACCAACCAACCAACACGAATCATGCAACCTCAGAATTTGTGAGAATTGCTCTCTTTATGATAACTGTTTGACAAAGTCGGTAGTGTACAGCCTGAAAGTATGAATCTAAATTATACACTGGGGTAACTGGATTAACATTCAAAAAACGACATTAAAGGCACAAACATTCATTTGTCAGGCCTGATAAAAATGTGCTACGGCTTTCTCGAAATTAATATGATTGTTATGTCTTCACGAATTCAAAATTGTTTAATCGATTGAAAATAAGGCACAACTGTACAGGAGCGGCAGCTACAAGTGAAAAATGTTATATAACCTTTGAGTGAACAATTAAGAATTGCTTCATGGAAGTAACGGCTTAAACAAAAGAACTGAGTTATCAGCGCCTTGTGTGCTCGGAGCTAAGTATCTCTCGTGTAAGTTCTAGCTTCCTTTAATTTCCATCTAGTTCGGGCAGTAAAAAAAAAATGTTAGTTTCGAAATATTGTTTTTTCTAAATATTAAACAACAACGGTATTTCATGCGGACTTTTCCTTGAATAACCTTATATGGTGATTAAGACGTTTTGATAGAAATTAAATGGAAAATCTAGGGTTTTAAAACAGCTGAGTTGACTGGAGTAACGAGCAGTTATTAATCTTGCTGAAAGACGCATCGCGCCACCCAGGTCAGGAATCGAATTCACAACCTTATAATAGTGGGACCCACACCCTAACTACTCGGCTACACACCATATATATATAAAGGACTGAACCAGTGCGTGTGTTTATTACCGGCATAATGCCTCTCCCAAGGTTTAATTGTATATATATATATATATATATATATATATATATATATATATATATATATATATATATATATATATATATATGCATATGTGTGTGTGTGTACATGCACCTCCGTACCCTGCAGGGGTACCACAAGGTCGTACCATGCCAGTATAATTATTATCTAACTTTTATTTTAATGTTGTGCTTTTCCAAATTAAACGGTTAATGGTAGATCTCTTTTAATGAACCAGAGAACACCCCTCCGGTGGGAATCCTGGCTACGCCCATGCATATGATATGAGTGTATGTATGGGTATGCGCGCGCGTGCACAAACGCAAACACACATATATACATACATGCATGCATGCGTTTATATATACATATATACGTATTAGGTATATATGTGCGTATATATACTTGTATGTATGTGTATATATGTGTGTATGTATAATATATAATGATGTATATGTAAATGCATAAATATGTGTGTATGTGTAATATATAATGATGTAATGCATAAATATATATACACATACGTTCATATGTGTGTATACATATATGCGTGTGTGAGAGTGTGTCTATATATGCATGTATATATGTACACACATACGTACGTACGTACATGCATAGTCACAAGAACATCCTGTCAGTCTTAATGCAACTCCTATTTTACCGAAAGCCATCCGAGCCCTCAATGACGTCATCGGCGCGTCACTTCCGGTGCAAGGACTTGAATCTACTCTAACCGCTGCAGCAGAGAGAACTGCCCCTGAGCGGTGAACCACGGTTCTGACCCAATTTTTGTCTTCCACCCCTTCTCTACCAACTCTATCATCTCTTCTCACAGCCTTCACCACCGACACTAAACACGTACGCACAAACACGTTCACATATTTTCACAATTACTACCATCATCACCGTTACCTCCATAAGTAACGACCAACATAAGCATCATCATCGTCGTGTCCGTCATTTTTTATCATAACCATCATTTTTGTCGTCTCTCATCCCCCTCTAGTCATCGTCGACACTACGACGACGACCACCACCACCACTACTACTACTGCCACCACCACCACCGCCACCACCAGCACTACTACTGCCATCACCACCACCGCCACCACCATCCCCAACATCATATCTATTGCTATTATCAATGAATATATTTCACTTGGAAACGAACCCACATAACTCTATCGGCATTTTGGCCCTCCTCATTACCACAGCAGCTACAATATTATCACCATAATCACCACCACCACTATCCCTTTCATTCTAACACGTTTTATTCTAGACTATTCTTTCATTCATGTACGTCCATCGACAACAGTAGTTATGTTTGTGCACGTTTAGAAGGCGAAATGTGAAGGGGATTTGGTTGCTAGTTATAGCAAGTCGAGGTACCCTGCAGACAGTTCTTTCATTCGCACCGGGCTTTTTAAAATGCTCTGAGTCCCGTTAATTCCAATACTTAAAGGTTTGAGAAGCAGCCAAAATCACAGCAATTTCAATAATATTCCTATAGGCTAATGAGGTAGACCTCTTCATGATATCTAGACTTTGTAGAAATAGTAACCACATTTCCGTCAAATCATTCCTTACTCTCCCGTGTATGCATTACTGTATGTGTGTCATTATTCAGTTTTATTTCAAGATTTTTTGCCAATAGAGAAGGTGCCGGTTTTTAACCTAGATCCTAGATTGGAATTTCACCATCAACAGGTTATTTTTGTATGGTAGTATGTATGTATGTGTATGTGCAAATTTGTATGTTTTGTTTTATGTATATATTCTCATGCATATAGTTGCGTGTCTAGACTTGGGAATATATACTTAAATAAACTTCTGGAAAGTTTTTCAGATTTTTTAAGTTCCAGTAATGGCTTGGATCTGTAGTCTTCAACTCAGCTTTCGCCTTTTTGGTTTTGAGAAGCAAAATTTCTCAAGATTGGTAGTGTGTTACATATCCCAGTGCCCCAATAATTGCAGTTATAAATTTGAATTTGTAATCTCGATAGAGTATGTATGTATGTATGTATGTATGTATGGTGCCTGTTTGTCAGTCTGTCTATTTGTCTGTATGTCTATGTTTGTATGTATGTATCTGTGTGTGTGCATGTGTGACTAGATATGTATGTTCTTATTCTATCGGTATCTTCTATCTAGGTGCGGACGTGGGCGGGTGATAAGTTTGTCGTTCAACCACGTTTCCATATTCAGTTCTACTGCGTGGCACCTTGGGCAAGTATGTTCTGTTGTACCCCAGGGCAGACAAAGCCTCGTGAGTAGATTTCGTAAAAGGAAACTGAAAGAAGCCCGCGTATATATATATATATATATATATATATATATATATATGTCTGTGTGTGTCTTCTGCTTGTATCTGTCCCCCACCTTCACTCGACAGCCGATGTTGGTTTGTTAACGTCCCCGTAACAAAAGAGGGAGAGAGAGAGCGATAGCAAGTATAGGTTTAAAAAAAAGAAACTGCATGTATAATACATAACTTAGAAGTAGCGCTGCAGATGTGCCAATACACACGAGCTTGAAACATGGCCGCCCTTACGCACTTCTCATGAAGAATTCCGGAAGAAGCTTCGTGAGACCACAGCAGAGATGCTTCCGAAAAAAAAAAAAATTCAGTAACCGTTGGAGAACCGATTCTAGCAGTGACTCGATCAATTCCTCAGCGATATCTGAAGAAGGAATTTTTATATTTCAAAATATTATTAAGGCGCAGGAGTGGCTGTGTGGTAAGTAGCTTGCTTACGAACCACATGGTTCCGGGTTCAGTCTCACTGCGTGACACCTTGGGCAAGTGTCTTCTACTATAGCCTCGGGTTGACCAAAGCCTTGTGAGTAGATTTGGTAGGCGGAAACTGAAAGAAGCCCGTCGTATATATGTATATATATATATATATATGTGTGTGTGTGCGTGTGTATGTATGTATGTGTGTGTATATGTTTGTGTTCCCCCCCCCCCCCCAACATAGCTTGGCAACCGATGGTGGTGTGTTTACGTCCTCGTAACTTAGCGGTTCGGCAAAAGATACCGATAGAATAAGTAGTAGGCTTACAAAGAATAAGTCCTGGGGTGGATTTGCTCGACTAAAGGTGGTGCTCCAGCATGGCCACAGTCAAATGACTGAAACAAGTAAAAGAGTATCAGGGAGGCGCAATGGCCCAGTGGTTAGGGCAGCGGACTCTCGGTCATAAGATCGTGGTTTCGATTCCCAGACCGGGCGTTGTGAGTGTTTATTGAGCAAAAACACCTAAAGCCCCACGAGGCTCCGGCAGGGGATGGCGGCGAACCCTGCTGTACTCTTTCACCACAACTTTCTCTCACTCTTTCTTCCTGTTTCTGTTGTACCTGTATTTCAAAGGGCCAGCCTTGTCACGCTGAATATCCCCGAGAACTACGTTAAGGGTACACGTGTCTGTGGAGTGCTCAGCCACTTGCACGTTGATTTCACGAGCAGGCTGTTCCGTTGATCGGATCGACTGGAACCCTCGACGTCGTAAGCGACGGAGTGCCAACAACAATTATAGTCCACTCTGTGTTGTGGTGCCATTCAAGACACGTTATATTTCACACACACACACACACACACACTTATATTTCACACACACATATTTGTGTGTGTGCGTGTGTGTAAAAAAAATTATAATACAAGACGATGGAATGAACAGGCTTTAATCCAATTCACAACAGTTGTTAGCTGAGTGTTTCACAAATGATACATATTATTATATATGATACAACTATGAACGAGCAATAACTGTGTACTCACATGTCATCAGGTGAGTGACTTAGAGAGCGTTGCTGGATCATCGATAGTTTCCCATTATTTTATATTCATATTCTATTTTTAGCTTTACCTTGACGAAGAGCAACACGTAGATTCACATAGACACAAGTTATAAAAAAAAAATACTAAATAAATTAATGGTAATAAAGATCAAACACGTAAATTATAAAATAAATATACCAAAATTAATGAATGGAAATTATAAATCAGTAGTATAAAATATAAATTTACAAAACCTCATATGCAACCTTTTCTTTCGCACAGACATGTCTCGCCTTTTATGAAGATAGATTAACACTCTAAGGTAATAATGTTGTCAGCATATGAACTAGAACAATTGCTTATCTCTTGTGTCTGTAAGTGTATTACTTCAAAGGACATGTGGTCAGCTTATTATTCCAGCGGGATATTGACTTCTCCTGCCAGTCTGCTCATAAATTTAACTGTTCTTGGCTCCTATCGCAGTCGCTTAATCAGTCATTAATAGATGCTATCACAGAAAAAAATCATCCCCCACACTCGTGCGCGCGCGCGCGTTCATTCACTTGGTGTAGACATAGAAATATATTTAAATTAAAGGAACGGGAAAAGAAAACCAAGGCAGGACAAACTTATCAGATTATTTGAATTATTTTAATGAGGAATCGAAGTAAGCAAAATACATACTTACATACATACATACATACATACATACATACATGCATACACTTGACGATTCTTCTCGCTTCACAGTGTGAAGTCAAATCAATAATTTTCCGTCCCACACGTCCATTATACGAGGGGGAACAAAAAAGAGGTGCAGGGAGCAAGATCGGGTGAAAATGGAGGGTGAATAAATGGGACCATGCCATTTTTGGTCAAAAACTGTCTCATCCTAAAGGTATCGTGCGAAAGTACACTGTTGTGATGAAACCACCAGTTTCCACTTTGCCACAGGTCGGGGCGATTTCATCTCGCCGTATCTCGCAAACGCTTCAGACAAATGCTGTGTGGACAATTCTTTTCGCATCGATGCAACAAATCAGCATCGCCTTGACATTGGACTTCACTTGACACACTTTTGGGGAGCGTGGTGACATTGAATGCTTCTACTGATTTTATTGCTGCTTCGTTTCTGGATCGTAGCCGTAGCACCAGCTTTCATCACCAGTGACAACCTTCGAAAATAGGTTCGGATCAACTTCCAACTGTTCTTTCAGTTCACGACATGCATTCGGTCGTGACTGCTTTTGATCTTCCGTGAGCAAACGAGGCACAAATTTTGTTGCAATAATAGACACCAAATCATAATGACACTTTTGAGAAAGAAAGGATTGATATAACATTGAATATTACATATTCTCTGTAAATTCCAGAAATGAGCTCTTACGTCTATGGTTATATGTTAAAATAATTCGAGAGTTTGTTGATTACTTTATCATGACATTATATCAATATAATATCATTTCAAGTGTCTCCTCAAGACACAAGTTAGAATACTTTTGAGCATGCGCTATATAATTTTGCATTTCGCATTATTGTCCAAGTCGTACACGTCGTGCTGTATTGTATTTTCTTTCTGTTTGAGGTCCTATATAAGGTCTGCGAGAGATGTGCATTACCCTTTGCAGCTGATTGTAAATGATGCTGCATGGTTCCTCCAACGGTTCTTGAAGGTTACCACTAACTGCACCTATAAATGCTTATATATGTGCACTTGTTTTCACAGTACATTTATATATAATGTTTCTACGTAAACATTTATTCACCAAAGGACATGCTATTTTATCTCTACAATTCCATTTTTTATATCATTATTTGATATATATATATATATATATATATATATATATATATATATATATATGGGAGAATATACAAAAAATAACAACAGACGAGGACAGGTGGTGTAAATAACAAAAGTATATATTAATATATATATAAGCAATGTTAATTCTCTAAATGAAGTATTAACAGTAACTGCACTATATATATATATATATATATATATATATATATATATATATATATATATATATATATATATATATATATATACCGGGTATATGTACCAATGATGGTACAAATTATGTACGTTATATATATATATATATATATATATATATATATTCTTTTACTTGTTTCAGTCATTTGACTGCGGCCATGCTGGAGCAAATCGACCCCCCAAGACTTATTTTTTGTAAACTTAGTACTTATTCTATCGGTTTCTTTTGAGGAACCGCTAAGTTACGGGGACGTATACACACCAGCATCGGTTGTCAAGCGATGCTGGGGGACAAACACAGACTCACAAACATATACATGCATATACATATATACATATATATATATATATATATATATATATATATATATATATATATATATATATGCGACGGGCTTCTTTCAGTTTCCGTCTACCAAATCCACTCACAAGGCTTTGGTCGGTCGGAGGCTATAGTAGAAGACACTTGCCCAAGGTGTCACGCAGTGGGACTGAACCCGAAACCATGTGGTTGATAAATAAATATATAATAGAAAAATAAAAATGATAGATCCCAAATTATTTAAAGCACAAGGTCTAGACTTAAATTAACAGGATAATATCATTTAACTATTTATTAAAAGTTAATAAATTTAATAAACAAAAGAAAAAGCAAAAAAAAAACCAACGAAAGGGCTTTGACAAAAAGAAATCGGATATTTAGAAAATTTGTGGAATTGAGCCAGTGTGTGTCATGATGACTCTCCCTAGACAACAACATTTTATAAAATTTACTGGAAAATAAAATGACTAATTGACACTTCTCAGGCTTTCGGCTAAGATCAAAGGAAAATATGATCAATGTTTAATGTACCCTACCACATCACAGCTGATTGTAAACCCGGGAGTTTTAAATCCCTTCACATCTGTGTCATGAGGTCACTGCTCGCAACCCGCGCCCAACCGACCTCTTGATGTTGAAGTAGTAGTAGTAGTAGTAGTAGTAGTAGTAGTAGTAGTAACAGCAGCAGCAGCAATGGTTTCTAATTTTGGCACCAGGATAGCAATTTTAAATCGGCCACGTCATAAAATGTCATTCTAAAAATTAATCACATCATTGGTACGAATAAGGTACAAAATAATGAGAGATGGGGAATTATGTACATTATTTACATTTGACGGATATTTGTCCTCATCTTGTTTGTTGTTAACACAACGTTTCGGCTAGTATACTCTCCATCCTTCATCAGGTGTCTTGGAGAAATTTCGAACCTGGGTTCTCATTCCTAAGGTATTTTTCGATGTTGTTGTTGTTATTATTATTCAGTTCACTGCCTGGAATCAAACTTGAAATCTTGGGGTTAGTATCTCGCGCTTTTAACCACTACGCCATATACCTGTGGGCAATTATGGAGTTAATTTTAGGGCTTATAAATCTAATATTTTCCTATCCTTCCTTCATACTGCTTCCCATATGCTACTCATATCTGCACTCGGTCTGCTTAAAAGGTTATTATGAACTAGCATATGTACTGCTTCTTTTAGTTTTCATATTTTCCAGTGGTGTTCTCTGTCTATTATTTTAACTTCATCCCACAAGGGGAGGTGGTCTCTATTTTTCCATACATGATCAGCTATACCCGATTTATCAATATCTCCTCGTGTCACAGCTTTGCGATGTTTCATCTAGCCTTATTTTGAGGGGGCGACATGTTTTGCCTTTGTATAACCTACCACAGCTGCATGGGATGGAATACACGCAGTCTTTGGTCATATTCTCTTCTATTGGTGGTTTTACTCGAAGTGTAATACAACACTTCGCAAATATTTCCTTCGAGTAAAACCACCAATGAATAATAATAATAATTATAATAATAATAATAATAATAATAATAATAATAACAACAACAACATCGAGAAATACCTTAGGAATGAGAACCCAGGTTCGAAATTTCTCCAAGACACCTGATGAAGGATGGAGAGTATACTAGCCGAAACAAGGTGAGGACAAATATCCGTCAAATGTAAATAATGTAAATAATGCATGATTAATTCAAAATAATGTGAATGAATAAACATTACATTCAGCAGAATAATCTGAATACTGAAGAGTGAAGGGAATTGGGGCTACACAATTTCATCGATCTCAGTACTTAACTAGTACTTTATTTTATTGAAACCCCACCACACACACACACAGACATACGAAGGATGAAAAGTAAAGTTGACCTCGATGGGATTTGATCACAGAACGTAAAGATCCGGAATAATTCTGCAAGGCATTGCTTCCGACGCACTAATGATTCTACCAATTCACCCTCTTAATACTTCTAATCATTTCTTATATAGACACAGGGCCCGGCATTTTGTAGTAAGAGGCAGTCAATTACATCGACTGGTATTTATTTTATCGACCGAGAATGGATGAAAGGCAATTTCAACCTTGACGGAATTGAACTCAGAAAGCCGGAAGAAAAGCCACTAAGTATTTTTATCCGATGCACTAATGACTCTGCCAACTCGGTGTCTTGAATTATAACCATTTCTAATCTAGGCCAGCAGTTTTGGGGGAGGGGGTTAAGTCTATTACATCGATCCCAGTACTCAACTGGTACTTATTTATTCGAGCCCGGAAGGATGAAAGGCAATGTTGACCTCGGCGGAATTTGAACTCAGAACGTAAAGACAGACGGACTCGTTGCTATTCCTGTTTATGTCCGGCGCGCTATGTGCATGCGCAATGTTATTGTTATTATTACTGCTGTCGTGGTTGATTGTTGTCAAACGAGTTGTTTATTTTGCCGTAAGATTCCTCTTTAATGTACCCTACCACATTAATCGTTTCATTTTCTGTCATTTATTTGTTTATATACATTTTAATATTCTTCTTGCTTTCTTTTGTTTAGAGTTTTGTTTTTCGTTCTTTTTTTACTGAAGAGCAAATCCAAGAAAAGAAAAAAACATTATTATCTTTGTGTCAGATGGCAGAATATAATCCTTTCTCCTATAGGCACAAGGCCTACATTTTGTGGGGAGGGGACAGTAGATTACATAGACCCCAGTACTCCACTAGTACTTAACTTATCGACCCCGAAAAAATGAAAGGCAAAGTCGACATCGGCGGAATTTGAACTCAGAACGGAGTGACGGGTGAAAAACTGCTAAACATTTCGCTCAGTGCGCTAACAATGCTGCCAGTGCGCCGCCCTCAGATGATAGAATATAATGAAAATATTTAAAAGAAGAACTATCTTGGAGTGGGGGGGGCGGTATATATATGATGATGTGTGACGGTGGCAATGGTGGAGAGCGATGTTATTTCCATTGGCTCCTCACCTCTACCACCATTGCTAAATTATATGGTTTCAACCTCTGACATAAGTATAACTTCCGATGAATTTCTTTTAATGATAATAGACCGGATTTGAACTCAGAACGCTCGGAACTGGTTCTTATTTCATCGACCTCGAAAGAGTGAAAGACAAAGTCTTAATAATAATAAAAATTAAAAATAATGATAATGAAATAATAGTTATAATAATAACAATAAAAGCAACAACAACAGCAATAATAGTAATAATAATTATTATTATTTCAAATTCTTGCCACAAGGACAGCTTGGAGGAGGTGGAGATGAGTCGATTACATCGACCCCCCCCCCCCCCCAGTTTCAACTGGTACTTAATTTATCGACCCCGAAAGGCTGAAAAGCAGAAATTTCAACTCAGAATGTAAGGACGGACGAAATGTCACTACGTATTTTGCTCGGTGTGCTAACGGCTCTGCCAGCTCAACGCCTTGCAGCAGCAGCAGCGGCGGCGGCGGCGGCGGCGGCGTCGTCATAATAATAATAATAATAATAATAATAATAATAATAATAATAATAATAATATTTTAAAAAAAGGATTGACGTAACTCTTCACGAAGGTAAATAATAGTCAAAACGAAGAGTGCGATTTTAGATGTTTTATTTTTTTAACAATATTTCGACATATTTCGGAATATTGTTCAAAAAATAAAACATCTAAAATCGCACTCTTCGTCTTGACTAATAATAATAATAATAATAATAATAATAATAATAATAATAATAATAATCCTTTCTACTAAAGGCACAAGGCCTGAAATTTGGGGAAAGGGGACTAGTTGCTTACATCGACCCCAGTGTTTCACTGGTACTTAATTCATCGACCCCGAAAAGTTGAAAGGCAAAGTCGACTTCAGCGGAATTCGAAGTCAGAACGTGAAGACGGACGAAATGCCGCTAAGCATTTCGCTCGGCGTGGTAACGATTCTGCCAGATCGCCACCTTTTTAATAAAGTTTTCTTTATTGGCCACATGGGCCTACATAGAACATACAGGGACGCAAACACAGTGGCAGAAACGAACACAAACGGAAGGGTTTACCGAGTAAACATATAAAACAATAACAAAAATTAACAATAAAATTAAACAAATACAATTCCCCAATAATGGCGGGGAGACTTCTAAGGGAAAACCGTGAAAAACACCACAGAAAATTTTCCCTTACCACTTAGGCAAGTGCTTCCTCTCTGTTTTACTCCACTCAGAAGCGCATGCTCAGAGCAGCCCCGTTCACACGAACCATGCTCGCCACTCTCATCCACCTTTCAATAAATTTGCTAGAAGGGTGCACCTCCCTCTCCACTCTGATCCGCCTCTTCAAGTGGAACATGAAAAAGTTGATCAGAGATTTGCTAGAGAGAAAAGTGCCTTTCAGTCTTGTCCACCACACAACTTCTTTCGCCATGGCCACCAGGCAGATGAAAACTGCCTGGCACTTAACGACCGAAGAGGGCGGAGCAATCTTAGCAATAGATTCGGTTGATAGCCGGATCTGTGCGACACGCGACAGTAAGTGCTCGACATAAACCCACGCGTCAGAAATTGTCGGACACTGGACGAGTGCGTGCAGAACGGTTTCATCGCTCCGTGCACATCTCGGGCAGATGCGACTGACGGCACTTCAATGTGGATTTTATACCGAATCGGAAACGCTCCCCGGTAGCATTGCCAGGCTAGGGATTTCTTGAAGTTACCCATAGGCCCCGGCCCGAAAATCCTCTGGAAAAGATCCTCATTGAAGCTCAGAGCCTCCCCAAGTACGTCGCCACACTTATCCTCCGCTAACCCCTTATAAGACGCCAACGTAGAATTTCCACCGACCGCATTGCCCGACTGGTAGAGGACTAAGAGGGCTTTTCGGCACTCAAGGTGACACTCGGTCTCCTCTTGACCCAAGGTTGCACTTCCGTTAAGGAGATGGTTGAAGAAAAGCGCGTCTGACGAAGGGTGACCACACCTGCTCACCGTTAAGGAAACGCTGGAGATGCTGTAGCCTCAGCGCATGCCTGCGCATCAGCAACCACGGCATGTCCAGCCCTCCGTTCGGCGGCTGTTGACAGCAGACGAACCACCTGAGAAGAGGAACGCGCCCCCTCCTCAGAAAGCGAAAGAGTTACGCTCCTACTTGTTCAGGCGTGACTGACTTGGAGTAAAGCACGACGGTCAGACGGTAATAGATGACGGATGCGATGTACGTATTCGCCACCTCCGCCCGACCTTTCAGGGACAGTTTCCTCTCAGTCCATTTCTGGGTGAGTTTGGCTACTCTGATCGTCACCTTGTCCCTCGTCCCAGCCTGGAGGTCTGGACCGAACCAGACCCCAAGTAGCTCAACCGATCCGTCTATCCAGCGCCCTACGACGCTGTTGGACGGCATGGACCTGCCTCTCCAGATGCCGAGTTGCGAGCTTACTGATTTGTCCGGGTTAATCTTCGCACCTGTCGTCGCTTCATATTTCTTTCAGAGCGGTGCCGACCGCATCGACGTGCGTGGCGACCGACACGGCTACATTGACGTCGTATGCTTACGCCGACACGCTTCTCTCGCATCCTACCTCTCGCGGGAAACCGCTCAACGCCTCCATTTTCCGTATGAGTGGCTTTAAGCTCAACACATACAGAAGAGGCGAGATCGGGCAATTTTGGCGGGTCGAGCGCAAAATACTAAACGATTCCGACAAGTGGCCATCGACCTTGACCACCGAGGAGATGCCACCGTAAATTGTCGAGATCCAGTCCCTGAAACCGGCCCAAAGCCTGCCGCTCTGAGAACTGCTGCCAGATATCGATGGTCGACTCTATCAAAAACTTTCATTGATCTAAATTTATTAGGGCTCCACCCGTTCCAGCTATCCTAGCCACTCCCTCTATGGTGTATCGCATGAGGTGGAGGTTTTGGATGGATCGCATTGGAATGGAACACGTTTGTGCCTCACCAATCAACTCACCGACAACAAGCGCCAGTCTCTTCGCTAATATCTTGACCAAAATCTTTAACTTTGTGTTAAACAGAGTTATGGGCCGTAATGTCATCCCCCTAGTCAGGGTTCTTTCTCAGCAGAGTCACCACACCTAGACTAACAGCGGTGGGAATCCTCCCGTTCTGTTGCCAGTTCAGGTTGCCCAACAGCTCTGGCATACTTGCGTAGAGCTCGTAGGGTAGACTATCTAAACCTGGCGATCTGCTCCTCGTGCGGCCAGCTATGGCTTCCCTTATTTTAGTAGCTGTGATCGGCCGTTCACAACAATCCGACTCCTCTGTTGAGAGTCGCGGCAGCCCGTTGTGCTATGTACCGAAGTTCACCCTGTGATCTGTGTTGCCCCCCCCCCCAACAGTTGGGCAAAATGCTGGTGAAACGCCTCGCACATCTCCTTGGAATCGTGTAGCACGCAGTTGTCCCGACCCACCAAAGACCGAATTGTGGTTTTAAGACCACATTTCGTTGCAAGCACGTCGGTCGCGATCCCTTTCTTCAGTGCTTCTAATTTACTAATTCCTTTTCTACTTTATCTCTCTCTAAAGCTACGTACTTGTTAAACCTACTCGATTCTGCTTTTATTACTCTTTTTAAGGCGAGCCACCATCTACTATTAATTATTGCCCCCGTCAATGCTCATTTAACTAGTTCTCTAAGCCGGTCCGTAAAGCCTGGCATCAGCTTCCAGTAACCGGGTCCTTGTCTATGTAACCTATCTAGGTCGAGCGTACATACTACGAATTTGTGGTCTGTGTAGCCGACTATTTGAAAATGTGGACACCCTATGCTATCCCTGTCCCCTACTCGGCAGAAAATCCTAAGAACAATCTAGACGACCCGTTGCGATTTGACCAAGTCCACATTGGCGCATTGGTATGGTCCAGTCGGTCCCTGTCAGCTAATTGGAAACTACTGAGCAGGTTTGAGAGGCTTTTGCATCCCGCTTCCCACTAGTTAATCCCATATAGTCTATGCGTTGATCTAAGATACCGTTCCAGTCCCCCACTAGCACTAAGGAGCGGGAGGTCCCTAGAAAGGTCTGTAGACACCTAAAGAACTCTGACCGACCCTGCCCGCTCGGGGTATAGACCGCTATTAATTCTGTTCTTGTGTGTTCGTGCTATGTTGTATTTGTGTGGGAGTTTCACTTCTTTATTTTTTAATTTTTTATTTTTTTGTGTGTGTTGCAGCTGCTTTTTTCTTTCGTTCTCTGTTTTCTCTTCCCTTTTACCATTGTCCACTCCTGGGATCTCCTGTCCAACGCTCCGTTCTCGTCCTCTTCTGCGTCGGAAGCTTCGCTGGGGAGGGGTACATTTGCACATCTCTGCTCTTCTTTTCATTTTCTGTTTCTTTTTTTCTTTCTCTGCTCTTCCTGTGACTCCTTTTCCCGCTCTTGTTGGATGACCGGTGTCTCACGCTGCTGCATCCTCTTGTTTGTTTGCCCTGCTGTGGTTGTTGCTTGGGCTTTTCCTGTGGTAGAGGCGCTTGCAGCAGGGGCATTTTTGGTGGGTGCTTTCTTGGTTAGGCAGAAAGCCATTAAATGGCTTCGTGTGGTCACAAAGGTGGCATTTCGGTTTTCTACCTTCGACTGCAACATACAGCCTTCTACCTCCTCTCAGGATGATAAAGTTGGGAATATTTTCTATCTGCTCCTCTTCAATTTGGCAGAGGCGCATCATCCCCGCTCCTATCCAATTTTGCTTCCTCAACCTGTATGCCTGGAGGATATTTGTTCTATTCCCAAGTTCATACAGGACGGCTGCTGCTACATATTCTATATCGATTTCTGGCGGGACGTTGGCCACCCTAATCCTCACTACTCTTCTACCAGTTCCTCACTGCGAAGAGAGGTGACAATGTTTCCTTGCCTCTTCTCCGTTTTGAAACCTCACTTCTACAGTCCCAAAACGCTTCCCACTGTTAACGTAAATCTTATTATCCCAAATGGGACGAAGACATTTTTCTGTCAGTGCTTCATTCGCTCTCTGCACATTTTTGTTCTTAGACTTATTACTTTGTGTGCTATTGTCCTCTTCAGGGTCCCTTGTTCGATTTCAATGGGAGTGTCTATGGCAGTGTTTCCCAAACTTTTGCGCCAAATTGCAATATCGTCCACCTATTAGCCAAAAAATGCTCCATCGCCCACCTGTGTAAAAACAACCCTGACACAACCCCACTCTCCAACACAAAATCCCCTTGGACCCCTTCCTGTATCATTTGACACACACACTATATCGTCGACTCGCTGCTCTGTTAGTGCCATTTGGACTAAATATGCGGTTGTTTACAAATCCCTTATTGTGGGTTTAGTTTTGCCATTAGTGTAAATAAAATTCTAGCGTTTACTCTATATTATGCAGACAGATTAACTTCTGGAAACTTGCGCTTTCTTTTACTCTGATTTTCATTTTCCCCAAATGAATCATTGGTCAGAACTACCGATGCAGAAATAATTAATGATTGTACTATAAAGGAAAAGAATAAAACTTTTCAATGAGAACTATATGTCTGGTGCGATGCAGCTAGTGCAGATACATTCTGTCTCAAACTTGTCAACTTTAGCCTCAAATCTCTTCGTTGTATCACATTCAGTCCAATTCTTTCATGGGAAAATAAAATTCCGACATGGTTAAAACCAGATTCAACCAGGTATGAGGTAGGGAAGGCAAGCAAAAGTAGTTTCCACAGATTGGGGTAAGAATTCAATATACTCTGATGGTACCACAAACCTTCTTTGCCATTATGGTGATATCGCATTGTAGCGTCATTGTCATTTTGTAATTTCATCAATTCCTCGAAATCGACTGCATCGACCTCAAACGGATTGCTATACCAATTTGGAATGTTCAGCGCAATAACATCTTGAAATCGCTCCACTATGTTAAGGTGCTATGATTGTAAATAGTTGCGATATGTAGTTAAATCCGCATCAATCAATTCATCTTTCAAAGAATCAAGTTGTGGAAATTGATGGAATTGATGTTTTGAAATGTTAGTCTTAAACAACACCAATTTCGAAATGAAGGTAGTGATAAATGATTTACAATCAACGAGAGTTTTTCTGTTTCCTTGCAATAACTTATTAAAATCATTTAATTTTGTGAGTATATCACAAAGAAAAAAGATACCGCACCTTGCAGCCATCAATGAAGCGGATAGTGGAGTATTTTCAAAGATAAAGATATATAAAACAGTTCAACAAAGTGTAAAACACAGTTTTACCACTGCACTTCGGCATGGTATAAGAGTTTAGTATGGTCCTCATCATTTCTCAGACAGAGTTGACGGAAAATTCGATCAGACAAGAGACTGGACTTCAATTTGTTCTCAGTCTTGATAACTAACTATAGCGCATCATTCAATCTACCGTTCATATTTTTTGCCACTAGATGCTGCCGGCGTGCCAAGCAATGAACAGTTTGTATCTGGTGGGAATTTTCACGTTTTAGGAGAGGTGAAAAACCTTTATGTCTTCTTATCATCGAAGGGGCTCCATCAGACGCACAGGCAAGAATATTACTGAGTGGAATATTATGTTCAAAAAGGAAAGACTTGAGAGTGTGAAAAATAGTTGCGCCTTTTGAATCAAGCGGCAATTTCTCTGTGAACAGCATTTCCTCACAAGGCTGGAGGACTTTGCTGCTATACCGAACATATACCATCATCAAACATTGACTGGAGAATATTAATGAGCTGATGTTTGACACCAAAATCTCAAATCGCCCACCATTTTCTAGAAATTCGCCCATCGTCCACCTGTAAGTTGAAATCGCCCACTTTGGGAAGCTATGGTCTAGGGTGATAATGCTCCCCTCCTTCTTCAAGAGACTCTTCGCCTTCTCCCACAATTTATTTAATTCGATATTTTCCAAGCAATTGCAGGCTGAAACGAACCCGCTTCGACCTGCTTCGCTTGCATGCGAAGAAATCTCTATTTTTCCATCATTTTTCCTTTCTTGTTCCTTTTCTTCTTTCTTCTCCTCTTCCTTCTTTTTTTCTTTTTCCTTTGTAGGGACAATAGTGGTGGGGAAGTCTTCGTTGAGTTGGCTGTTCAACCCCTCGTTCTTACTCCCTCGCTCGGTCACCATTATTTTCGGTAAAATTTACGAAGAAAATCTTCAATGTAATTGGTGTATTTAGCCCCCAAAAGGGGGCTTTTTTAAAGAAAATGTAGCTCCTTAGGAGGGCAGCTACCTTACAACACGAACTGAGCAATAAAAACACGAGTTCAACGACTTGTAACAACAAAAATCAAACAACTTCGGGAGCTCAAAACGTATGACTTACCGCGAGGGCAACGAACCTATGAATCCAATGACGCCGCCGCCTTTTTAATAATAATAACAATGTTATTTAAGGCGGTGAGCTAGCAGAATCGTTAGTATTGTGAATACTGTTGTGTTACTTTGTGAAAACTATGTGAATTACTGTAAGTTGTCTCAGTAAATAATTGTGATTTTTTTGTGGAATTATTGCTGCTACGTTTCACGCGAGCCGCTGCATTTTTCCCCAGCTATGGCGAGTGGTAATGTCTCTAGTATGGAGAGCTACGCCAGGGCCACTGCGGCGAGGAAGCCGGGGCCGCTGGAAACTAAGTTGATCAAGCTGGATATGGAGGAGGTGAGCAGAAGCAGGAATTTGATAGAAGTAGAGGGAGACTCATACAAATTGTCCCCCCTCCCCCAAAAAAAGAGACCAAGGAAGACAAAATTCTGAGGACAGTTGTGTATCGTACAGAGGCTGTCGAAACTTGTAAAATTGAAATGGTGACAGAAGAGGAAATCGAAGAGTGCCTGGTGAAAGTGTGAATGAAGCCACGTACATCAGCAGAGGAAGAAAGTTCGGTACGGTAGAGGTGAGGTTAGCCACTATTGAAGAGGCAACCAAGCATGCGACCAACATTTTAAGAAGTACAAAAATAGAATTACTACCAAGTTACAGAGGAAGAAGTGTGAGAATACGTATTCCCAGTGTGCCACCAGAAATTAAACCGGAGTGGTTGGTTGAAAACAGTGCTGGCTGCAACCAAGGAGGATCCGGAATTGGGACCAGTGGCGGAATCAAAAGTGCGCAACTGGTGGGGATTTGGACTCGAAATGTGGCTTTTTGCCACATTCGAGGACATAGAAAGAATTCCATATCAGACAGAAGTGGGAGATGAGAGAATGTTAAATGTCGTAGTCGAGGGAAGGAAACCAAATTACTACATATGTGGGGAGAGAGGTCATATGAAGACCAAATGCCCCCTATATGAGTTCACACAGCCACAGCAAGAGAAAGCACAAGCAGAGGAGGCAAACATTGTAGACCACACTGAGGAAATGAAAGAGAGACAGAAGTGTGAAACAGAGAAAACAAAGGAGAAGAACGAAAATGAAGCTACTAACCCTAAAAAGCGAAAGAAAAATAAGTCAAAGGAACGGTCAACAGATAACATAAAAGAGATAGAAAAACCAGAAACTAATAATGTACAAGAAAAGGAGGAGAGAACGAGTAAATATGACCAATACAAGGAGGTTTTGATAAAGTACGAGAAGAGCGAGCAGATGGAGAGAAAAGTCGCGAAGTTGGAGGAAATAATAAGAGTGAAGATGCTGGAGAAATGTGCTGAGAAATGCATTTTGATACATGAGGAAAACTACTGGGAGTACATAAAAGAACTTGGTGAAAATATAACAACGATAAGGGTATGGTTGGTGGAGACACCACTCGCTAGAACTGATTATTTGCAGTTGATAAGGACACAAGTAACAGTGATTAATGGGAGAAAGGTAACGCGAGTGTTTCCTTTTTTTTTTTTAGTTGCAAAACAGTTAAAATGTTTACATGATGTTTAACGTTAAAGTGAAAAACTGGATAAATGTAACCACCCGACTTCGGGGGTCGAGTGGACATTGCGCCTCATTTTTTCATTCTTGCATATTATCATTTTATTTTAATTTTTCTTCTACTATCATCATTCGCTTTTGTAATTTTTAGTTCCCCGTTTGTATGTTTGTTGCGTTTTGTACCGTCTTTATGTTTTGTGATGTCTTAAAAATTCTTTGTATAGCCCTTTATGGGTAATAAAGAAATAGGTATTTCGTATGCCGTCACGTTCTGAGTTCAAATTCCGCCGAGGTCGACTTTACCTTTCATCCTTGCGGGGTCGATAAATTAAGTACCAGTTGCGTACTGGGGTCAACTTAATCGACTGGCCCCCTCCCCCAAAATTTCTGGCCTTGTGCCTAATGTAGAAAAGAATAACAACAATATTTCAAATTTTGGCACAAGGCCTGCAAGTTAGGCGGAGGGGGCAAGTCGATTACATCGATCTCAGTGCGATGTTTTTTTTTTTCTTTTTTCCTAAAATACATTTTGTAGTACGTCATAAGAATATTATATAAATCATATTTTATTTTCAGAATTTAATTAGGTTAGTAGAAACGTCATTATACGAGTTAATGATGGAAACAGAACGAGGTTGACCAGGATGTTTACTGGATAACGATTAAATTAGGAAGAGAAGAAAGAAGAAAAGGAACAAGAAAGCAAAAATGAGGGGAAAATAGATGCAACACGGAATTTTGATTAGATCCTATTTTAGGGGAAAGGTAAGGCAGTTTTTTCTTTGTGTATCATATAGCAGGTATGAGCCCCTTTGGCTATGCATCCCACCCCTTCAAAAGGACATCTGAAAATCATCTTCTACAAACAATGTTCTTGTATTTTATCAATTTTTTATTCTTTTACCAGTTTCAGCCATTGAACTACTGTCACACACACACACACACACACACACACACACACACACACACACACTACGTGGAAGCCCATCAAATATATATATATGTATATATATATATATATACACGAGGGCTTCCACACAGTTTCTATAATCCAGTTACTCAAAGAATTGGTTAGCTCGGGGCTAGAGTAGACCCTTGTCCAAGGTGCTGCGCAGTGGGTCTGAACTCGAAACCCAAAACCACTTGGTTACAAAGCGAGCTTCTTAACCATGCAGCCATGGTCACGCTTCTATGTGACTGATACCTTGGCGATCTTTCGGAGAAAGTATATCAAAACTGAAAACATTCGGCAATTTCCGCGATTATATTTCTTTTAATTTGTTTCAGCTAAATTGCTTATGTTTATATATTTCTTGTGTATGTATGTGATTATGAATGTGAATATATGTATATTTGTGTATGTAAGTATATGTATACATTTATGTGGATGTATGTATATTTATGTATATATGCATATTTATTTCTCTAAGTTTTTTTTCCAACTATATCGCTTATGTTTATGTAATTTTTGTGTATGTATGTATTTTTATGCATGTAAGTATATATAGTTTCAGAAAATTGCCGAATAAATACTTTCAGTTTTAATATACTTTCTCTGAAAGATCGCCGATGCCTGAATGAATGAAAGGTAAAGTTGCTCCCAACGGGATTTGAACTAAGAGCACAAAGTGCAGAAAAAACACTGCAGGGCATTTTATTCGAAGCTCTCACGATTCTTTGCCAATTCGTCACCTCTGTGAAGCAGTAATTAATTCTTCATGTTATTGTCATTAAATGGTTAATTAGTCGTAATGAGTGGCAAGACGAATAATTATTATAATGAATACTTTTCAGTAGTGAGGAATGCTACCACATGTGCCTTTATCCCCGGGACACTGAACACCTTTGCTATACCACCCGATATATATACGTATGTAAGGTGGGTGTGCGTGTGCGCGAATGTGTGTAAAACGTATGTATAAAATATATGCGTATATAAAATGTATTATAGATGTAAAGATATATAATATACACACACACACACATATATATATGCATATATATATATATATGCACATATATATGGATATATACATACATGCATATATACATACGTATATATACACATATATATACATATATATACCTATATGTATACACACACATATATATATATGTGTATATATATATATATATATATATATATATATATATATATATACTTTATTTAAAAGCAGCAGAAATATAACAAAAGACTGTTACTCTGAGTTTCACGTTCCCGTTCATCGGACAGTTTTGTTAGAAGTGAAGCTCAGAGTAACAGTCTTTTGTTATATTTCTGCTGCTTTTAAATAAAGCATATTACTCTACCTCTGGTATTTGAGTACTCTTTTCCACCTTGTTGCACATTTCATGTGCTTACTCCGGTATCTGTTAAAGTCTGTCATACCGGCCATGACGAAGGGAAATAGCCCTGAAACTCGAGTCGCCTTTATATATATATATTTATATTTATATATTTATATATTTGATCCTTTATATTGAACACTCAATATTTCATCTACATTCAATACTTTCTTTCATGGTGCCATCCATTTTTATTTTATTTTATTTTATATTGTATATTGTATATCATATTATATTATATATTGTATATTCCATATTCTATACCCCACATTAGTTCTGCAGGAATATAAATAAAACATAAAAAACAGACAGTGTTGGAACTCTTTTAAGCAAAATAATATATTCCTCTATACACAATCATACCAAAAAAACCCCACCTTTTTTGTATTTATTTTTACTCGCATATATATATATATATATATATATATATATATATATATATATATATATATATATATTAGGAGAAATACCCGGCGTTGCCCGAGTTAAAGGACTAATGAAATTTTAAAACGCCGTCTAGATTACGCAGGTCTCAACTGCTAGTAGCTGAGATACCAACTTTCCACATTAATAACTTTCCAATCCATGCCAGCATGGAACATAGACGTTAAGTGAAATGTTAAGAGAAAGTTTTCAACTCATATATGTATATAAAGTAAATACATGTAATTCAAAACACGTTTTGTCTAGCTGATTTCGTAACCAAAACATAGGTACAGATTATAAACAATGAAAGGCCGATTTTAGTGATTCATTTGACAGAGGTAGCTGAGAGCCAATCTGTTGATAAATCTGACCTTGGATCTTGAAAATTTGCATGAATCCTGGCTCAGTTTTCATCTCTTGTGACTCCAAATGATGTCATCTGTAGTGCAGCGTTGTATTGTCTAATTTTGGAAGTGCTTGGTTAGTTGACGACAACAGTTTCTTCAATGGCTCTGGAAGTTGGGAAATTGCAGGGTATTTAACCTTTCCACCACTGCAGCACAGCGCGGGTGTCTCTCCTGGCCACTTCCTTGCTTTACAATGTATCCACTCATTTGTCATTACACCAATAGAAACTCTAATGTCATCTGCATAATAAACTGCTGGACAATAATTGAAAGCTGCTTCATAGAAGTTGCTTCTATGAGCTGGTGCAACTGCTCTTCATTCTGCAGTGGAGATCCTGTTCCTTGTCAGCCGAGCATATCTCTATTCATCACTTTGAGATGCTCTGGCTTTTGTAGTGCACAGTCTGATATTTCTTGGTATGCTTTCCTTTCTGCAGCTGTTTCTCTTTCCTTGGACAGAGACATTTTTTTGGCTGACCTTGACATTGTAGACAAATTTGACACTTTCCTTCTGGCCATGGTTATATACGTATACTGAAATACACGGGTACAGAAGATAGTAAACAATGAAAATAACTGGGTAACGGAAATTATATTTCTTAATACGACGGGAAAGGGTGTTTTCTGCCCCCTGGGTCCCTTTCCACATTATGTGAGAAATTTTAAGAGTCTAAAACCGTTCCTAGAACATAAGTAATATATGTTCCCAGTTTGGAGAAAATCAGTTGAAAAATGCGGTCGTTATAATCTTTTACACACACACACACACACACACACACACACACACACACACACACACACACACACACACACACACACACACACACAGAACGGGATTTATATTATATATATATATATATATATATATATATATATATATATATATATATATATATATATATATATATATATATATATATGTGTGTGTGTATATAAGCGCAGGAGTCGCTGTGTGGTAAGAAGCTTACTCTTTCCAACAACATGGTTCCAGGTTCAGTCCCACAGCGTGCCACCTTGGGCAAGTGTCTTCTACTATATCCTCGGGCCGACCAAAGCCTGGTGAGTGGATTTGGTAGACGGAAACTGATAGAATCCCGTCGCGTATATATATATATCGTAAGATCGTAAGATATTTAACTCTTTAAATTTTAGGTTCCTTTATATTTTATATTTTAGACTTTACAATATTCATGCTTAATTACGCATAAATTTTTATACGCATATATATTCACACATATATTTATCTATATTCAGATTTTTATATATATATTGATATTTATATTTCGTATATTTATATTTTAAATTTTAAATTTATTATGTTGCCGTGTCATGTTGAATGTATGTCTTTCAAAATATTAAATATTGATTTCCTGAGTATATTATTGATGAATTTATGAATTTATTAATAATATAAAAACACATATATACACATTTATTTGCTCAAAATAATTGAGCACTCAACATAAGTTCAGTTATATATTCTTTTAGAATATTTCTTTTAGAATATTACTTATAAAAGTTATATATATATATATATATTTGTGTCAGTGTTCGTTCCCACACCATCGCTTGACGACCGAACTTAGTGGTTCGGAAAAAGACAAACGATAGAATAAGTACGAGGCTTACAAAGAATAAGTGCTGGGGTCGATTTGTTCGACTAAAGTAGATGCTCCAACATGGCCGCAGTCATGAATGAAACAAGGAAAAGAATAAAAGAATATATATAAATATATGAGAGAGGGAGAGAGAGGTAATGAGATAATGGTCGTGCTTTCATATCTTGCATGTGTGCACTAGCATTTGCATATCGAAATAGCCAATGATTTGCAAAGCATGCAATACAATGGCAATAACTCTTATTATAATCTTTAAACGACAGCGTCTCTTACTCACTGAATTTATCCTTTATGCATGTGCTATCTTGTCTCATACAAAACCTCGTTTGACTCTCATTCACAGTCTATCAAGTGTGGCTACTATGTCTGTATTATTCTAGTTGCTAAGTTCGAGCATGAAACCGTTGGTATCATATTAGTGCAAACTACTTCGTCCGTCCGTCCATACTTGCACACATACATACATATATATATACATCAAGAAGAAAAGTTCAAAGGACTTTCCCTAGCCATAGGCTCATAAGCTGGTTTTCT